>NW_009935950.1:0-17360 GCF_000696875.1 Nestor notabilis
GGATGCTGGGGAGGGACTCTTCCTTAGGGATTGTAGTGGTAGGAAAACAGGTAATAGCTTTAAACTTAAACGTGGGAAGTTTAGGTTAGATCTAAGGAAGAAGTTCTTCACAGTGAGGGTGGTGAGGCACTGGAACAGGTTGCCCAAGGAAGTTGTGAATGCTCCAACCCTGGTGGTGTTCAAGGCCAGGTTGGACAGAGCCTTGGGTGGCACCGTTGAGTGTTGTGGTGTTGGTGTGGGGTTGGAATTAGATGATCTTAAGGTCCTTTCCAACCCTAACTATTCTGTGATTCTATGATTCTATAAAGTAGCCATGTTTATGCCTGTGCTGTTCAGAACAATTGGGCAGCCTTGAGCGTACCCTACAAGGGAACATGAAGCCTGCACATTACATTCCTATAAAATCAAGTGTTCCAAGTAGTCTGTAGAAATAAAGCTTATAGAATCTTACTTCTTGTCATTAAAGACACTGGATAAGAATGCCACTGACTTAAAAATCACCAAAAAAAAAAAAAAGGCAAGAAAAATATTTGATCTTTAAAATATATACAGATACAATTTTATATAAATATTTGATTACTCTTAACTATATATGAGTGAAAAGAGTTCCTCAGCTTTTAAAAATATACTGTATTTAATAGTTTTCAAATGACAATATTTAGTAAAAATCAATTTTTCCATTATACACTGTCACAGTAGTAAGTTTATAACAAGATTAACTTTCTTCCACAGAACTTGCCTTGGGAAAATATAACTCATCTTTCACTATTGATTCCTTTCATTTTAAGTGAGCTCATCTGAGCTGTCAAATTTGAGTTGAACATTATTTGAGGTACTACTTGACTACACAGCAGATGCACAAAATTAAATACATTATACTTGAGAAAATGGCAATCACAGATAAATTACAGCTCCTATTAAAATTATTAGAAACGCAAACTGAAACTTACAGAAGTTCCTAATAAAAAGGACAAAAAGTATAAATATTGGGTAAATTTTGTTTGCTGAATACAGTTCCCTTTTTCTTCTCCTCCAAAATCTGTTATCTTAAACAAGTTGCTTGGCAAGAAAATGAAAGCATAACAAGCTAGAACATTGATTATAACTTTTAAATTCTTGTGATTAAATTAAACACTAAAATTAACTGGCATACCCAAGTTTAAAAGTAGAGAACATATTTTCTCCTTCCCCAATTGTTTTCATGATTGTTTAATAAAAAACAGACTGGGTTTTGACATTAAGAAATACATAATGTAAGCATCATCATCCAGTACATTGCCACATGGCAAAAAAACCCAGCAGGGTCATACGTTTATGGGTGTACATTGATGCTTGTACAACATACATCTATATCAACATTTTTTTTTTTAAAAACCACCAAACTGTGTTATAACTATGCATTAAAATACAGGTGTAGAGAACCCAAAACTGCAGCTTGCTTATTACCCACAGATACAGGCAAGGTCCCTGTTCAGCATTTCCACTGGATGATTCTCTAAGTCTGATTTAAAATTTTTTGAGTTTAATGATTAGTTTTATATAATTCACTGATGCATCGCTGCAGAATTTTCTGTTGAAAACAACTAAAACATACGATTATAATTACAAATATTTAACCCTATGTAAAGCTTGACAGAGCTCAAAATATCAGGATGTGAAAATGATTACTCCAATGCAAGCTAAAAGAATTTTCCAGTGAAGTTCCTGAGATACAATAGTGCAGTATACATTTACATTGAATTAACTTAGTCTAAACCAACTTGAAAATGCTGAAATATAAAAAATGTTATCAAAATTATTATTAAACACTAAGATCAGTACCACATAAATAAGCCATGGTTGAAAAAGACACTTAAATTACAACCCTTCTTCATGCTCTCAAATGTCTTAATTCCATCTTCATTATAGCACAAGCTAGAAATTGCTGACTCCAATATCTTTTCCACTAGACATTTTATGCCCTTAACTGCAATTAAATAGCAACTTTAACATGTGAAATAAAAATTATTTGAACAAGGGACCCTGTGATGTTATTTATAAACAATTTACAAGAACACCATAATATTTAAAACAGAAAGGCTTTGAGTTCTTAAACAGATTTTGAATAGCAGCAGAAAGCTTACAGAATGGCAAGCATTAGGAGAAAAGGCGGCTCGTATTACTTCTGTCACATCTTGTGAGCACGCTTTCCTTATCTGTTGGTAACTACTTTGTGTTTGTAACGTACGCAAGAACAAACAGGTGTTCTGGATTCTATGTACTCATTTGTTTTTATTCAAAAATAATGTCAGTACTGCAGCATTTTCTTCTTTTGGTGTAATTCTGAAATATGTTTCCCTTGGGAATGGCAGTTCATTTTGCAGTTTAGTTGCATGAGTATATCTAACGCAGTAAGATATCTTTTCATTTTCTAGCTCTATGTAGTGACTTACCATTAGTGTATGTACTGTAATTCACATTGGTTCCATAGCATTTTTCATGAGCATGCTGAGGCAGCCTATTCACATCATCAGAATATAGGGCTTCTGTAGTGTCAGCTTTTTCACCATCTGACATATAACTTAATGGCACACTTCCAGGATGTTCAGCTGGTTTTAAGTTTTTCTTTACTGAAAGATCATTTGCTGAAAAAGACCTTTTCCCACTTTTCTTGGAAGTACTACGAGGCTTACAGAAACTCATATGAAGTGAGTCCATGCTTGCAAAAGAGTCTTTGCAACAAACTTCAGGAGGATTCTGTGACTCCTTTGGTACTTTTGTCTGTACTTCACTTTCATTGAAGTCAAATGATGAAAAGAAGTCTTCATAAGAATCCTCTTCAGAGCCAAAAGACTTGCTACCTGTAGTATCTGCCTGCACGAACTCCTCAGACCCTGATGCACCCAGTTCCAAGGTAGCCAGTTTAAAACTAGGCAGTATTTCTAATTTTTTCCTCTTCTTGTCTTTAAGGATACAACTGTTTCTGTAAACAGGGAAGCTTCTATCCAATGAATACTTATTTAAGTTTCCACTGCTCATAGGTGAATTAGAGAGATTGTCCATCATTGCAGCAACAGTATTTAACTTGACCATTTTTTTAGAAGGAGAAAGATGTCCCAAGCCCTTGATTTGGGGAAGAGAACTTTCATTTGCAATTGAAGTAGTCTTGCTACTTTCATCCTGATTTTTGTTTGGGAACTTTTTTAGATCTTTCTTTTCTAAAGGCAACTCATCATCCAAAGTGTGCTGAAAAAGTTGTTTCTTTCTTAAGCTTCTTCTGCTACATTGTTTTGGTGTTAAGCAAGTCTGCTCATAGCTTTGTGAGGGAGAATTCCCTGATAAACTCATGGCTATGTGAGTATCAGTCGAACTATCACAGGCAGGTTTTACTACCTCTGTTTTTTGTCTCTTTACCTTATCAGTTGCCCAAAGACAATAAAAACTTGAGTTCGAGCAGTCTTCCATTTGTTCTGCAAAATATGTGGCAATACAAATTTATTTAACAAAACAGAAAGTGTACCAATTTCTTAGTAAATTACTGGAAGAAGGAAAACAAGGACTTTGCCACTTCTCTGGATATTATATGGCAAATTATCAAAAACTAAACAGAAAATGGATTAGAACTAAAGTACATTCTATGTTGACAAGAAGCTACAATAGCTTTAGCTATCATTTCTTACATGGTAATAGGTACCCTTAAGCTCTCTTCTGCTGTCTTGAAATAAAGCAGCAGAGGAAGTCTTTCACTCTTGCATTTGTGGAAACCACCCCCCACCCCCCCCCAAGAAAAAAAAAAACCAAAAAAAAACCAAAAAAAAAAAAACCCAAAAAAACCCCAAACAACAACAACAACAAAAAAAAAAAAAAAACAACACCCAAAAAACCCAACACCCCCCCCCAAAAAAAAACCTAGCAAGATTTTAAACAATAAGGTAGCTATAGTAATACTTGAAAGTGAATAATCTTTTTTACTACTAGAGTATTACTTACCACTTTGTAATTTTGGCATTACATTTTGATTTAAAATGAAATCAAATACAACATCATGGTATCATACCATGTACATCAATAAAATGTATTAAGAATAATTACAATGTGGAAAAAATGTATCATTTCTTGTAGCTATTCCTATGAAGATTTTTGGGGGAGGCGATACATAATTATTCATAACTCTTACCAATAAATTCCTCTGAAACAGGCTAGTATCTCCAATTATCTAAAACGCATTTTTAAAAGTCCTGCTGATAATTGCAATAGATGCTTTTGTTTAAATACACATTGAGTGCAATGTTTCAGCAATACTTCTGTAAGTGCTCCTGTAGGTTTTAGGCAAAGTCTTGATGTTATTTGCTTACTAACTACAAATAGTATTTTTAAACATATGGTGTAGCTAGCTAAATTAATAAAAATCAAATATATGGAGATGAAAGAAGTTTCTCACATGAGCAGACTCCCATACTGATAATTGGAAAAGTCTTAGCTTTGATCCTCAAACTGGATTCTTGAATTTTTTAACCATTATTAACCAATATACTCTCAAGTATTTGCAAGCACAAACAAAAGGGCCACTGTCACAGAGTACCAGAGTTTGAAACTACACAGAGTATTGTCATGGGATGTGGAGGTCTATTGTTATGTAAAATTACATTGTGCAGTTGTAATGCTAGAGGGACATATTGAAGGTAAAGCTCTCAAATCATGATGTTCAACCTCATTTTAATTAATGTAGTAAAATAAATTATTAATTAATTTGATTTAGTAACATACAATTAATTTAGTACTTCCAGTATCAAGCTATTACTTCTCCTTAGCATCGCATGAAGACACAACAAGCTGTCTCGGGCTATAAGATAATGCCCCATGTTCTCCTTACTTTTCTACTGAGATCAAACACCAGCATCTGACTTCAGCTTTTTGCTCATGTAACCAACAGAAGATATGAGGTCTGATGTACATATCTGCTGCATAGCAGATTAATGCTGTTAAGATGCCCACTGAAGTAGCTCAACAGCCTTCACAATAATCTTTGCCCTTACATCCTGGTACTATGACAATACACAGGAGCAAATCTCTAACTTCATGAGAACAAGAAACTTTGAAAACAAATTACTTGAATTCACTTGCAACCATAAAACATTTTAAAAGCAGATTTATTTTGCTTTTGTTAACATCTTTAATCCCTGACATACTAAGCTGAAAAATGCGTTAGGTTTTCTCTTAAATTCAAGTTTTTTGATTGAATATTTGGAAGACAAATCAGTTCTTTGAGGTTTCTCCTTCATTCTATTCTCTCCTTTGCTTCCCATTATTACTGTTTAGTGTCCACTCCGTATTCTATATAAGATGACTGTAAGAGCAGAGAAAGCTGACACCACACCAGGTCAAGAAGCCATTAATGGGAAAGGTTGTGAAGAAAGAGGAGGAAGTGAGGCAAGCATCACAGTAGTAGGCACAGCATTTACCCAACGTGACTCCTCATGCTCCATTTTCCTTGAATTCTTACTTCTACACACTTTGCCAGTTAGGAAAAACTAAAATATTCAGCTTTAAATATAAATGATAGAGCAAATATACAGTTCCTGTTCCAGTACACCATACTTTACAAAATAAGCAGACCACGTATTATTTTTAATTTCTGTAGTGTATAAAGTTGTATTAGTTACCTGGTAACAATGAGTCTTCTGATTTAGATAAGACACAAGTAGGTAGCAGACAGTCTCCTGGTGAACTACTTGGAAGTATCTGAGACATTTGTGAAGCTAGGAATTTGTAAATAATAAATGAGTTAGACCTATTTGCAAAGATACAGATTTCCGCACCATCAGTTCATATTTCAAAACAGCTCTACTGTAAGAGAAATCATTGCTTCGCCAACTATAACATAAATATTGCTCAAGGGTATCCCAAATTTACATACTAAGCAAAAAAGCTACTACATTTTCTACAATTTAAAGCAATTCTTTTTTCTAGATAACCCCATTTCTATGAAATTAAAGAATGATGGCAAACCATTTAGAAAATATAAGACTGCTCTAAGCTAATTGAGGCATTTTATTACATAATCTGTCAAATTCTGCAATTAGCAGCAAAGAACTGACATAGCAGAAATGCATTTCAAAATGCTTGAAGGCATTACTTTAAAACTCAAAGAGAAAACAAATAAAAGCCATGCCAAAATAAATGAATTTAATTTTTCATCCATGTATCACTGGTTCTTTACTTTCATCCCACAACTATTTCTGAAATTACAAACTGACAGTCTAGTTGACACAGACTTATTAAAACTTCAAATACTACTGATTCCCACCAGCTCAAAAGATGTTCCACATTTCACTAGTTTTTATAATAACTGGCAAAACCCAATGACTTAGACCCCAATGTTTTCACAGTAATGTAATGGAAGCATTAAAAAATTATTTGAAAACTGTAATCTAGATTTAATTCACCAAGATATGCATTTTGAAATAAACTAGGTTTATTTGATTGGGTGATTAATTTATTTTTTTTAAATCCTGTTCTTCAGTAGCTGGACAGATGTCTCATCAATTTTGAACTCCTTTATGAACTGTTGGCCTGGGACTAGTAACATCACAATCTTTATCAAGTACATTCACATTAAAATTTAACAGGAAATAAGACTCAAGAGTTTCACTGTAAAATTTAATCAAGTTGTGGTAATATCAATTTACATGTATAGAAAGTCTAGCTTAACTTTAGTCCTCTTGAGCAATCTAACCATTAAGAAATTCCTTTTTGCAATCATTGTCTTCCATGATTTCTTGTGCCTTTCAATGGGAAGGAACTAAAAGCTAAAGCATTCACACCTACTTGAAACCTGGAAAAAAGGGAGGACGTTGCAATCAAGATATGAAAGAAATTATGAAGGCCAGAGCAAGACAAGAGCACCAGAAATCAAGCAATAAAGACGGTAGCTATTCCTGCATGGATAAGTAAAATTTAACTTCTTACCAGTAGGAGAAATATTTTCTCTTTTTTCCTTCATCTCCTTTATTCTTCTTTCCATTGCAATGTGTTGATCTTTCACCTTATTAACAGGGCTGTACACAAGCAAACCATTGTCTTCAAACAGCAGAACTGGTACATCAGTTTCTACACAAAGAAATTGCACTTGTGCATTAATACTTACATGCTATAAAAATTTCAGATTTTCTTTTCCAAAAACTTTAAAAAAAATAGGTTCCCTTAACATCACAATAGATGCCTTAATACTGCAAATTGCAAAGAACTCTGTAAAAAATCAACTCTGTAAGTAAAAACATTCTTATAAAAGCACAGAAGTACAACCAACCAAACCCAAACCCAACCAACCAAACCAAAACAACACACACAAGTAAACCTCCAAACAACAAAACAAAACCCAAAACCCATCAAGTGTTTTAAGGAAATAACTGAAGATGTTTGAATCTTGGCCTAAAGTAGTTCTTACCAGCATTAACTGCTATCTTTTGTATGGCTAATTCTTTAGTCATCTGTTCCAGTCTTCTCCGCAGCTTTTTATCATTTTCTGGAGTTTTTTCAACAAAGTCTTTTGGCTGCATACATTTGTGCTACAAGACACACAAAACTATCAATTATATGGTATAAAATTGCCAGAAGTAACAACACTTCTTATTTACTTTCCACTTTGTCACAGTATTTATTGTCAGTGTCTAACTCTATGCTACTTAACACTTCCTTGAGAATCACAGGTAATTGCAGAAGTTAAAGTTCACTTTGGAAAGTGTTAATACAAAAGAAGAAAGAACTTAACAGACTTTTTTTTCTGTTAGATTTTATTAAAAAGCAGACTAAGTAACCATTTTTTCCTTTTTGCTTGCAGCAAAGTTTAGGCTTGAAAGATTATTTCTTTTTTTTTTTTTTAAATACCAGTATTCTAGCTTTTGTTGCAACTCAGTGAAACACAAACCATATGGCAGTCATGTTTTTTTAATTATGTCATTTTAATTTAAACCTTCTTTATTAATCAATATAAAAACTCTACTTTTATTATACTTTTTTCCAGATAAGATATCACATCATCATAGCCATAGCCTACCTTTAAAAATCAACTCAGATGGACAAGTAGAGCTTACAGAATATCCTGATAATAAACAGATCAAATGCCTGAGGTCAGGAAGTCAAATTCAAACTTTAAAGTTTACTACTCTAGGTCTATGAAAAAAACCCAAACTAAAACCACACACTCACCTTTTTGATCAGTTGTGGTAATTCTTCACTAGCAACTACTGCAGGAAATAAGGATTCATCAACATGTACTCTTGTTTCTCGACACCTGTATAATAAATTAGAGCAGTTGTGTTTGTGTTTTTAAGAATGAGAAACTTCACTGCAAAAACAGTCATCTGAGCTCTGTAATACCAAAAGACCAACGCTTCCTCAGTGTGTATCTTTACCATAAATACTTCAATGGCAAAAAAAAAAAAATAAAATCTGTATATTACACAAATATAGGACTTTTTTGTCCTAATGATGCTCTCTAAATTGTTGTTCTGAAACTCAAAGATTCTCACTCATATTTTATTTTCCACACATTCAAAAATCATCGTTATTAAGTCTTTCTGGCCAGATTCTCATGAATATCAAATTTTACCCTGACTTGTGAGGATTGTAGGCTTTCACTGTTCACCACTTCACAAACTTAACATAACATAACTTGCCTTAACTTGGTCACTGTGATGACAGTAAACTCCCAACTACAATCTGCAGAATGTCATGGGGCAGGGGACTCTATTCAGGCAAATGAGGAAGGAGGCTTCATCTCATCCTGACTTTTATATCTTAGCCATATGTTTCAGTTTTCTGCCTTCTCCATGTATATGCAATGCTAAAACCAGCGCCTTATTGAAGGGTGATCTCTATTTATGCAAACTTTTTTAATTACAAAACCAAAAATTCCCGCTGACACCTTACCCCGTGTTTTTCCTGTCTTCATTTCAAAGACTGACTTGAGAACAGCAGGACTAATTTTATCTAATGTGAACACTACGGATGACATTGAGACAAGAATTTGGTTAATACATAAAAGTTCCTTTGATCAAAATAGATCAATACAATTTTATTATCAAACAATAAATAATCAAAGCAATTATGGGAAAGAGCATAGTACCTCAATGGACTGCAGTAGTTTCCCCAGAAATCATTCAAAACTGTGATTCTAGTGACACCTAGTGCTCTAACTGCTATAAAGTTTGCAACTGCAGAATTATAATCCAGTGCTTAGTTACTCAGTTTTGAATAAGAAGCCAAACCACTACATGTGTTTGTGAAACTAACCAAGTTTAGAAATTGGAGCATCAAATAGAGATGATACTTAACATGCTGGGCTTCAGTAGCTGTAACTAAATTCTGGATAATCAAAAGCATAGATGTAGACTACATTAAAATTTACATTCATTCAGAGACTTCATTAATTCAGAGAAGCTAAACATAATAAATTTGACCATTAGATATATTGCAAGCATTTTTTACTTTGCAGACAAATCTGAATGTAAATGATTTATCTATCATATTTGTGACACGAGTTACCGTACTATGAATGCATGGGTAGAATTTCCTGTGTTATGGGTTAGATTAAGTATCCTTAATTTGTACACAGACTATAGTAATTCTATTTTATGTAGGGTTCTTTTTGTTGGGTTGATTTTTTTTAGGTTGCTTATTGAAGTATTTGAATTGAGGCATGAATTTTTTTTCAGTGATTCAAAAGCTGTCACTCATGTTGAGTTAAACTTATGATTTACTTGCATGAATCTTATAGCAAGTCCATGATTTTGTGCACTATCTTTAAAGTCAGACAATCTACCATTCTTAGAAAACACATCGGGGAAACAACCCATTTAAAAAATTAAGAATATATTTACTCAAGTTGTTTTTTGAGGAACTTCCAATTGTCATCTTAGAGAGTCTTCTTCCTAATCAAGTTACTTCTTATTAAACTGTAGAACTGCATTCAGTTTAGATTCAAATATATGCTTATACTGTAATGCAGAAGCTTCCAGGAAGAGTTCAACAAGGCAATGTTCACTAAATACTGTACAAACCATTGCAATGTGTGCTAGCTTTTATGGAGTAAAGAGTACTATAGTATTTTTCAGATCATGAGCATGTTCCTCTGAGAGGCCCAAGCACTGCTCAGGGGAAGATAACGCTAGTGGGCAAGCGTAACAGTTTGGAAGTAGCTGTTAAGTGGGAGTATTTCACACAAAGCAGAAGAATCTGGAAATGCTGGAGTAATTGCTTACGATTTGCTTCCTTGTCTGGTGTTTTCAGAGCTCAAACATGAAAAACTAGCATCCAGATTAAATACCACATACTGTACCATCCTGTTTCCAATATCAAGATTCCCAAAAACATGTAAAAACATGAAAACACAGCCAAACATTCCCAGTTTACTTTGCTATGTTCCACAGGTTTCTGGTTTAGAGATTGTCAGATGCAATATTGTATGGGTTTTGATAAAACTATATGTTTAGTTGCTTCAGCATTTTTTTTTAAACACATATAAATCCTTGCTGAGTATGACTCTGCAACAAGGAGTTCTCCAGCCTGTGTTTTACTAAAAGCCATCATTTACTGTTTTCCATATGGGTATAAGTTTCTCCTGGGGAGATTCCAGTTGGACCCTAGAAGAAAATTTGTCACAACAGCCACTGGAATAATCTTCCCTGGGAAGGGGTGGATTCCCCAGCATTAGACAGTTTTAAGATTCAACCAGATAGGGTGCTGGCCATGTTGCCTAGACTCTGCTTTTGCCCAGACAGGTTGGACCAGATGATTCTTGAGGTCCCTTCTAACCTAGCATTCTATGATTCTCTGAATCTGCCTCCAGAAGTATTCATGTGATGTTTTCCAGTTCTTCTACTGGAAAATATATATTCATTTCCCACTTAGTCTCTTCATATGAACCTTGGTGTTCACAAGAGTCTCTCCCTCTCCCACATCTTTTCCAGGTTGAAGCGTTCTTGTCTTCCATCATGTCTTGTGAAACAACGTTCCAAGTGTAACCATGATAAAAACCATGTAATTCCGCTACATGAGTTTTTATGTTCCATTTGATTTTTGACTACTGCTGAGGTGACAATCATATGAAAACATTTACTGCAAGTCCCAAAATCTTAAGTTTTCCCTTATACAATATGATGATCATCTTTCTGATATGCTTAAGAGGAATTAAGGTTTAAATAGTCTCCTTGACATCAGCAAGAATTTTATTCCCTTCACTGTCTTAGTTTTGCTGTTCCAGTACGAACACTGATTTCATGCTGTGTCTATACTTACAAGAAGGTTCTCTGAAATAATTTGAACAACCATCCACAAGCCAATTAGGATCAAGCATAACTAAAATATTTTGCTTTGCACTTTTTTTTGCTTTGCTTTGCAACAAGAGTCACCTAATCCCCAGCCTACACTAGAAAGTAACTCCTTACTATTACATTGCCTAAAATTAATTTTCACAGCATTTCTGACCATTCTGAGAGTGTTTCACTTGCTACTGAATGGAGCAGCTGGTTAATCAAGCCTTCTTTTTTTAGTAACACTAAAACTTCAACTAATGCGAATTCTGCATTATTTGCTTACACAGTTATCAGGTTCAAACTAAGCTTCCATTCATGCAGAACCACTTTTTACTGGCACATACTATATGCAGTCCTTCCTGTTTACATTGTCCCAGGGTTCAGACTGTCTTCTGCCTGCCAAACCTCTGAGATGATATACTAGGCATATATAATTTCAAGTCACAGGCTCCAGTTCTCTCATCTTATTACAAAAAAAAAAATAAATAAAATTTAGCATGTATGCTAGCAAAGATTCATTTTGATTTTGTCACCTGTACCTCATTTGAATAACTCTACGACTAGT
Source organism: Nestor notabilis (assembly GCF_000696875.1). Classification (NCBI taxonomy): domain Eukaryota; kingdom Metazoa; phylum Chordata; class Aves; order Psittaciformes; family Psittacidae; genus Nestor; species Nestor notabilis. The sequence goes on from NW_009935950.1 coordinate 11,860, forward strand.
GAGACTATGCATTACTATCTCTTATGCAAGCTTTTACCATTCCTGACCTATACATTGCTCAAGAATATGATACTCGTATGAACTCTGCCAAGAGTATACACCAACCTAAGTTTTATATTCTTGTGTACCTTTTTGCATTAACTTTAAACTAAAAGGCAGAAGAAAAATATTACAGAGAAGTTCAATCAATTCACAGCTTGGATCTTCCTCCATAATAATACACCTCTCTATTTCAGATGATTGCCCCCGTTCCAAACCAACCTTATCTTCTAAGCCATGACCTCACTTTGCACAGAGAACCAACTTCAAAAAAAATCCCAGGAAGATGCTAGTCTTCTCTTTCCTACAAAAGAACTTAAGTCTTTTCCTTTGTCACTGATATACAGCAACAGTTGAAGTTTCTTGAGGCTTTTACACCCCAAAGCTCCATACAGTATCATATATCCAGCTGTCTCTGTCAGCTTCCTACACTGTTCATCCACTCAATATCTGTCAGTATTGCACAGGTGCCTCTTGTGGTGGAACTGCTCTAACAAGAGACAGCATTCCTGTCTGTCACACCCTAGACTCTCACCTGCAAGGTGCTTTCATTCTTCTTCCATTGCAGATGCTACTCACCTGGACTTTTCTGGGATCCTTTTAGCACATCCAAGTCCTCAAATAGTTTATAGTTCTTATGGCTAAGGTTTCAAATTCCATATTTATACATTTAGCCATCTGAACAGCATATTTAATTTTAAAACCAAAGATCCTACTGAAATGACCATCATTCTCCCACACTCAGTGGCACTAGGTTCGAGAAAGACATATTCACATAGACAAAATTTTGCATCACCCTCATATTTGGGAACTTAGGTATTTCTTCCTCAGTGTTAAAAATGGATGCTTCTGCAGAGCTGCATGAATTTCTTTTTTTGGCTAACAGACCTGTATCAGAAATTTTATGGTTGTACTGGCCTACGTTAAGTAGCTACAGAGCTCAGCTTTGCATCCCCCATTTTTTGGTTTTACTTTTGCACTTAGCAGACTTCTATCTCTCCATGCATATTATAATTTGACAGAGCCTCTTTACTTATATTCTAATTTCCATCATCACAGCAATTTACCAGTTGGAGTGTTTAACACATGCATGTCCTTAAACACTGTGGTTTTTTACTTCATCTGAAATCCAAGTTTGGCTTCACAACCACTTTGTAAACTCAGAGAAGTAGCTATGGACTAGCAAATCCTCATGGAGTGGCTGCACAGCTATTTTTTTTTTTTATAAATTTAACTTTTCTGCCATATGGTAGTTAAGAATCTTCAAGCAGTGCTGTTCTGAACTTTCCAAATGTCTTAAAAGCCAGACTACATATGGATCTTTTTATTTCTTGCTAGGAGATACTTTGTCTTCAAAAGTTAAATACAAAAACAGTACAATGTCCCTGATAAACTGTGCTTTTTCATAAGAAAATGAAAGAATTCTATTCAACATAAGTGTCTAGTCTTCACTGCCTGTGCATGTCAGCTGAGAGCAAAGGAGTGGAATGCTGAATGGTTCTACTATGGAACTACCTCAACAGATTCATTTTTTAAGAATAAACATTTTATCTTTTTATACAAGTAATATACTCCATAATAGGAATAATGTCATAGGAAAGTTATTTACTCACAGATTTATCACTATTTCAAGTAGACTAAAAAAACAAGTTCTCTACTTAAGTTTTTAGATAAAACCATACTAGAATCCATGATCACTGGAATAGGTCACATTCAGTATATTCGCAAGTACTCACTTCTCCACCCAGAGCACAGAAACTATTTTCATGCCCATCTTCTGTGCTTTTCTCCATGTAGCCAGATGTCCGTCTTTGAAGACTACATGGGTCACGTGCCTGTTCAAAGTTTTTGAAACCTGCAGAAGTACACAGAGAGCTCATTGTTAAGGCCAATAATCAGGAAATGCTAATGAAATACACCAGCATAGTCCATTTTTAATGGATTAATTTTAATGGATTTTAACCATTAGCATAAAAACTTACTCTAAACATTATGTCAAGGACTCTTTTGATCTTCACTATCTTTGCAAGAAGACACAAGCAATCAAAACTCAACTTCATTAGCCAAGCCAATGCAATCCATGCTAGAGAGCTAGACTAACCTCCTTTTGCTCTCAGACTTCTCTAGGTTACCATTTTCATCTCCCTGCTCTAGCTGTATCACTAATTTTGCAATATTTTTATTTATTCAGCCCAACATCATTTCTTGTGCAACAACCAGTGTAGAAAGTAATGGAAAAACTAATTTAGAATTTTATTTCCTGACACAGTGAGCAAAGTCAGTTCAGTATCGCATGCTCAGCCCAACAAAAGGGAAGTAAGTATCTGGAATAGTAAAGAGGCAGGACTGCCCCTTTTCAGTCATGGGGATCTGCTAAGTAAGCTCATCCGTATCATCTGCCAGCACTTTCCACAATATCTGACTACCTTTTGATTGACTCAAAGAATTTGGAAGCCTCATGCTTTTGTCATATTTTCCGTGAGAAAAATCTAATATCATCAGAAGAGAATTACATAGATCTAATAGCATCACACAAAAGAACAAGAAATATTTCTTGAGTTATTCATTGAGAGTTGTATTTGCTTCTATAATAAAAACAGTTATTCTTCTGTTCAGCTAAATTCATACAGAAAGAGAGGCTTTGGGGAGATCAGCAAAATTTCTCAAATTATAGTAAGATACACCTACACATGCCCACTTGAAAAGCACTGGGAGTTCATGCAAGTATTATTTAGAGCACAGTGTGGGCTGTAAAGATCTCCATTAACTGGTGCTAATGTGCAAGAAGGGAAAATGCCAGTTTGATTTTGTTCTCTAGTTGAAATTCTACAGCTGGTAATTAAACATATTTTGCACCTACAGTTCAACAATACTTGATATGGGAAAACAAAGTCACTAAGACATATACTAAGACTCTTAGATGTATTTTTACTAACACTTTCTGGAGTTGAACCACATACGTGGGAGAGTGAATGAAAGAAGAAAATGTTACGGTACTCAGATTAGAAAACATTTTAGTAACAACAGAACAATTGCCTACAAGTTAAAGAACACAAAGCAACATAAGATACATTCTTGAAAACCACAGGTTTTAAACACTTTGATTTGCCCACAGTATGTGGCAAGCCCAATACTTCACAACAATTGCATGCCATCATATTACTATACAAAGAGGTTTATAGATATAGGGAGTCTTTAAATACATTTCCCATCTGTCACTAGTAAGAATTTTACAGTGCTTTCATTCATTCTCAGGTCTGCGATTATCCTCCTTCCTGCACTTTAAAAATTCATACCACAGAGAAACATACCTAACAAGCAGAACAAGCAAGATAGTTCGGAATTAAGAGGCTTCCTATTCTGTTTATTACAAAATAGTTTCCTTACTTTTGCTCCCATGTCAAGAAGTTGCTGTTCAAAAGTTGCTGAGTAATTTTCTGTTCTGTTAGATGACCAAACTTCTACAAATGCAGAAATACCTGTATCAGAAGAAACAAAACAGCTACTGAAGTATACACTATGGTAAAATCGGTTAAACTGCCTTTCCAACAGCATTTTGGTTTTATACATATTGCATTCAGTAACAAACTGAGTGTCGGACGGTAGCAGCAGAATGTTCTTTTTAGAGAACTTGTCCCTTATAATAATAGTAATAGAATAAACTTAGAAGTTTGACACTAGTTAAACTAGTTAACTTTTCACTTGCTCTATTTAAAATACACTACCAGCTTAAACAAGAAATGCAGTACCTCCACATGACTGCTTACCCTTATTATTTAATCACTGCTAATGTTCAGGTTAATAAAAAAATTTTAAGACAAGACGATGTAACACACATTACAGAATATAATGAAATAAACATAATGGAATGTTATAATGTCCCATAAGCCCCAGAAAACTCTGCAGAAATATTACTTAACAGTTTCAAACTGACTTCAAATTCCACCTTATTTATACTGAATAACCACAAACTACATACATATGACAGGAGCTAATATGATTTCATTGCTGGCTGCATTATACAACTTTAGGTATATCCCATTTAAGCAGCTTCCTTTATCAACCAGATTAATAATCTCATCAAAGAATGAAATCAGCCTTGGTTGAGAAGGCTTTTAAACAAACCAACCCAGAAGTATGGATATGGACGGATAAGCAAATGAAACTTAAAACACTGATTTTACTGAGGATATGCACTAAAGAGACCTACAGCTCCATTGGCCATGACAATTTCCCATTTTGAGTGATGAATCAGTGAAATTCCATAAAACTGGAGGAAGGCTGGTTCACAAAAAGCCCACTTTACATAAACTGCAGGACAGACAACTCTCAGAACTAATGAATAAAACTGGAAGTGTCAATTTAAAAGGGTCATCCTTGGCAAGCATTGCTTAATTATCTTCCTTACTACATATGTCCTAAGTAAGTACTTTTCTTCTGTTTTCTTTCTAAATGAAAATCAGAATAACACTCCACAGAAGAAGCACTTATATAAAGATTAATATATTTTTATGATTTCTAGAAATACTTTTAACACATGAGAAATATAGAACACAAACTACCTCCTTAGCCAAACCACATGGAAAAATCTTATTATGAGTACTGTGACTTCAGATATACATGGGAACTTAACACAAGTTGACTCCCATGTGCTTTTAATTGTTTTCATTCTACTAATGGACCAGGACAGCTTTTGCCAGATTTGCTTTTTGTCTTGATTGCAAAAAATATTGGACTTGCATTCAAAAAACCAATATCTCACTCTTACATCAAATATTTTAGAACTTTCAAATTTATAATTCTTCTAGAAAAACGGGTTACAGCATTTCAGTGAAGGTCAAAACTAGGAACTTATAGAGGAACATTACTTCAAGGCTACATACACCTGCAGTAGAATCAAAGGTGCACTTTACAATAGTTAACCAATTTTAACTAATCAAATATACTCCAACAAAAGACAAAGCACTTGGTAATTTTTGTTCAGTTGATAGAAAGGACAATGAGAAAGGGTTTGGAGCTTTTTTGAACTAGAAGAGCTCCAAGTACAACTTTGTTCTTGTAAAGGCCAACTTATGCAGGAAGATCTCAGAGAAGATGGTGATAGTTGGGGAAAATAGACATCAGAGGGCAACCTAACGAAGCAGAAACTTAAAAGGATGCAACAGAAATTAGAATCTAGCCATGGCTGACCCGGCCAAGAAGAGCCAGGCAGGCACCGATAGTTGGCAGCAGAAGGGGCCGCGACACCGTCCGGGAGCGGTCGGGGAGCCACACCAAGGGGCGGTCACTCCGACGCTGGCTGCCTGCCTGCGGGAGGCTCCCAGCCCTGCCCTCCCCATCGCCTGCACAGCCCAGGCTGGCCTGCGACCGGGCACAACCCACCGCCCTCCGGGGCATGCCGAAGCCCCGCTGCCTGCTTTCAGGCGTGTTCTCGATTAGTCAGCGCAGCCCCGCAGCGAAAC
>NW_009935951.1:0-21370 GCF_000696875.1 Nestor notabilis
ACTGCTGTAGCTGAACCCAGGACACTGACCTTCTATTAATCAACTCAGAAAAGACTGAACTAAAAGGCACTTTGTTCATCACCTTTGATGGCTACAGATTGATGTCATCCCAAGGTAACCTGTGCAGCTATAGATTCACCATTAGTCCAACCTCAGTAATGCAAGGCTTAAAGTCAAATTTTGACGGCAGGACTAATGAAAGTTGTAGAGATAATTGGAAAATGAGGCCCACTGCAATATCTGCTTTCTCCCTTTATTTGATAACTGATACTCTAGACAAAACAAATCAATCAATTCTTCAAGGAAGCATGTTCAGTTCTATGAGGTAAACTGTTGTTTCAAATGGGAAAGCTGATTAGGAAGAAGAACCATAATGTGTTTAAGGCAATAATTTAAGGTGGATTAACAACAGTTGATATTGGAAGTGGAAGAACAAGCCCATAGGTAATTTTATGATGAATATTCCAAGGCCCAGTCTTAAGAAGTGGGGATGCTGTGTTCGGAGTGTTCAGAGGTATTGCTCAGAGTATCACAGGACAGAAATGGATGCTTTTGATGACTGAAGTAATAAAGTTGGAATGAAATTCAGAAATCTAACATGAAAGGCCATGCATGTTGAAGTTACAGCAACGATTTCTACTTTAGTATGAATTTATTAAATCATTGAATAACTGTAAGCTACCCTTTTTACCCTTGGCCAGAAAAAAAGCAAAACCACCCTATATCAGTATCAACTGGGTCACTTCCAAGTGAGCAAAGAAGTGTTAATGACATTGTAAAAAGAAGTTCTATAAATGATCTCCCTTCAATATTGTACACAATTCTAATCAACCACATGCAAAAGAAGCAAAGAAACAAGATGCATTAGATCCAGAAAGATGTATAAAAACGATATTCTGGGGTGATAAGTGTACTGCAGAGCCTATCTTTTAGAAAAGAAGGAAAGAGTTTGAATCATTTATGGAACAAAGTAAGGACAGGTATCATTTTAATTAAGAAACACATAGAGATGAGAGGCAAGGGTAAGGGTCAACATCAGAGTGGAAAAAGAGTTATTTTAACTAATAGACAACGAGGGCATGAAAAATCAACACATATAAACATTTAGTCTGGAAGTAAGATGCTCTCTTGCCATGGGAACAGTAGTGTAATGTAGCAGCTTTCCAACAACTGTAGCCCAGTTGGAGAAAATAAAAATATCTTCATTTAGGTTATCTGACAGATCATGAGACTTGGTTTTCTAAAGTATCAGATGGCAGAACTTAATGATTCAAGAGATTCAGACTGAATTCCCAAGGACAAGCATGTCGATGTTTCCTAGCAGGGAAACGAAGAGTAAAACAAGTGCAGGATTGCTGTCAGAGACACACTGATTTCTGACAGCCTACTCTTGTAACTGAGATGAAATAGCTGGAAACTTCATCAGATTTGTTCCTCTCAACTTTTTAAAAGATGAGAGGCAGTGCCAAGCACTCAAAACAATAACGTCTTGCCTTTATAAACAACCTTTAGTATCACAGGATATAAACCAGAGACTTGGACATCTGCTGAGCATGCCTATTGGATTGGCATCAGTGCTCTCCCCCTGGCTCACATGGAAGGCGACGGGGTCAGGAATGAGACATCTTGTTCTTCAAAAACAATCTTCCATTTTGCCACTAGTAGCTTTCAGAATCCACCTCCTCTATAGCTGAATTCTCTGTAACTTTGCCTGCTTTAGGAGTTTTTGATTATCTTCTAGGTTTCAATTAAGAGTCAGAGAACCCGTCTTACTACACGTCTTGTGCTGAATTACTGACTATTGGGAGATGTGTGGAGTTTGGTCTCTTGGCACAGCCATGGGTAATGCTGTATGTCCTGGTACATCCTGGGAACAGATTGTCTGAGAATACTGCAAGAATTCTATTATTACAGATGTAGCTTGGGACTGCCTTTCTCACTGTTCCACCAATCATCCTTCTTTAGCCTTTAATCTATCTGCTAATAAATGTTATTTTTAAACTGCACTAGCCCTCTCCATATTTTGCACATTCCCACCAGAGATGCAGGCAGCCTTTATCCAGACAAATATACCAGAAGGACAGGGGATGAGAGTAACTGAGAAAGGTCAGTATCAGTGGCAGAGCAAGAAAGAAGGTGCAAGGCCAAAATAATGGTACCATTCCCATACCCCCCTGTTCTTCCACCCTTGCCAGGAGATCCTGCTTGGCATAGCCTGGCAGAACAAACCACATGCCACAAAGTGTTTCTGCAGCTTCCACTAATAGGATGATTAAACTAAAATGGAGTTGTGGATGAATCCAGTAACTGGTAAAGGCACTGGGTGATTCAACCAGGTCCAGAGGGAAGGCAGGCATTTGGGTACTGGAATAAGCAGGGTGAGATCATTAACACCCAGCTGATGGACTAAAAGAAAAGCAAAGGAAATCTCTGAGGTCTCTCTCTCTCTTCCTTTCACCGGTCTGAAGACCAGACAGAAATATGGGCATGTGTAGGGGAGTGCAAGCTATTTTAACCAAAACATTTCATCCATCCCTAAATATGGTCACAAAATTTTAGATACTTGGCTTACTCTTAAACAGTAAGATTCTGAATTATCTCCAACTGTGTAGGCTGTAAAAGAAAATGCATAAACCAGCAATCCTGCAAACTCCCTAGAAACATATTCACTGCCAGTTTTTTCTCTGTAGCTGTTATATTAATCAGTGTCTTAAGAAATTAGAATGCCCTGTGACTATATCTCTTTCAAACCTAATAAGCAATGCTTTGCAATTAACTTCAACTCACTCTCCTAAATGGCATTATCCATCATCTAAAGCTTCAAGATACACCAGAGGAAAATGCCAAGATTATGGCACCAAGTACATGGGTTGCATTCTCGTTTCAGTGAGCAGCAAACAGCAACATTTCAGTGGCATCTTGGTTACTCTCTCAGGATTTCTAACCCAAATGGAAAAAATGTGAAAAAATCAGCTGTTCTCAAAAATATTGCCAAAAAAACATATTCAAGGAATTCTGTCTGAATCGGAAATCAAATCATTTTCCAGAATCTGGCCTTGAACCAAAACTCAAGAGATGAGCCCAAATTTCAGGCTTCAGTTTAATATCTTATCAGATACTCATATACAAGTTCATCTTTCAAAGCAACTTATATGCACATGTGTAGAAGTGTGAGTGTACACGCAGTGAGTGTGACACTGGGGTATAGTCAATGGATTTTATTTCTGTACTTGTAAATGTATATAGTCTCACTGAAACATCTCTCCTCATCTGCCGTATGAAAGTGTTATATATACGGAATGAATGGTATACGGTATTATCAACATAAATCTGGAACAGTCAACTTATTTATAAACAGGCTTGGTAATATCAGATTTTAATTGACAAATGTTGATAAAAAGGGAATTTATGTTGCCTTTCAAGACTCATGGGCTAGAATAATTTTTTTTTCCCTGAAATTGAACAGGTGCCAGAAATAAATCGGAAATTGCGAAGTGGAAGAGAGCAGCACACTGAGGGCCGGGAGGAGAAGAAAAGTGGAAAATTACCAGAGTGTAAAACTGATGGAGTTAAGAGAGAACAGCAGAGCGGCATCACTGTGAATGCCAGGGGAATAGAGATAAGAAGAGAATCCAAGTTGACCAGAAATTGTATCAATAATGTAAGTCAGGGACTAAAAACATCCTGTGAGTTAAACCCTGAGTTTTCAATAAATGTAACTGCAATATCCTACCAATCACCAAATCTCCAAGTGCAATGAATAGATTTTGCCAAGCAACACACGTAAGCAAACACAGAAACACAGAATGACTAGGGTTGGAAGGGACCCTGGAGATCATCTAGTCCAATGCCCCCTGCCAAGGCAGGGCTACCAAAGTGAGTCTCATTTGCATTTTAGAAAAGCATGTTATAAATTTATTATTTAAATGTTATATATTTGCCTTATTATGTGATTTTTAATTATGCTGATTTTTCATGCCTCTGTGACTGGTCACCCTACCACAGGAGGCTGAATCAGGGAGCAAAGAACTAAAAAACACCAAAAAAAGTAAAAGAAAAAACAGAAACTTTAAAAAATGACAGGAAAATATACTGGTTTTAAAGTCATACTTGCAATCTATGCAATGTTGTGCTGATGCAGTGTTATACTCTTGCATACTAAATCAAGAAAAATAAGAAAGGAAAAAGAAGACTGCAGTAACAGGAAAACATTAATTCAATCACATTAGAAATACACTCTTTTTTTTATGTGAGACTTCCAGTAACTATGAAAGGCAGCCAAGTTTCGACTGCTCTGAGAATTTGTAAAAACTAATGAGTGACTTTCTGATTGAGTTAGTTTTACAAAAGAGCTATCTCAGAGCACAGTTTAATTCTCTCCTACCAGTATTTTCTGTTGTTTTGCTGCCAGTCCACAGCTCCTTTACTTTGACCATCAATTTAATATTGATTAATCCTCCTGCTTGAAGTAGCTCCCAGTGGCATCCACTGAGCTCCTCCAGATTATAAGAACTTACTTGCGCAGATCTGCTTTCAGGATCAGAAACTCACTTCGTAATTTTATTCATCAACCACAATAGCAAAGGATATCCAAAAAGTGATCAACATAGATAATGGTTACTTACCCTTCTTAATAAAAAGTCCAAAGCACAACAGGCAAAGAGCACCTTTTAAGAGTCAACTATTATTAATATAAATACACTTCATAAAGCTTTCCACTATTTGCTTTTCACTGCCATTCATCCTTTCTACTGGTGTCCTGCACAGACTTCACATCGAGCTACAAATCATATCCTACAGCTGGATTCTCCTTTCTCCTGAGACTTAACACAGTTAGATGGCATTAGTAAGTACTGATTTACATCCATGAGAATCTTCTCCTTCTGCCTTAATCTTCTATCTGATCCATTAGCAGCAGTTAACTGAGGACTAGACAACATGCTTTTGAGGGACTGCTCAAGTAGAACAGTGCTTAAAACAACCTAGGCCACAGAGAAGGAAAAATTGCAGTTAGCAGCTCCAAGTAGAGTTAGCAGTTGATAGTGAACATAATCAACCAGTAACAAAATCCACCCTGTTGCACACTAGTGCAGCCATGCTGTTTTGCTGTGTCAGGAGGACCAATCCTTCCAGTCCCTACACCAACAAGGGGTACCACCAACCCCTCCCTTTTGCCTGACTCTCATGACGGGATGATGAGACTGGTGTCTCAGCACAGAACATCTTGTTTTCTCACCCAAAGGGCTGCAATTCTCTCTCTTACTTCACATTCCACACATTTTCACATGTGTAAAGGGAAAACAGCTGTGCCATATTTTTAGCTTAACTATTTGAAAGGAAAAGCAAAGGAAGCTAAAATCGGAAGTATTATTTTGCACTATTGAGCATATTAATGATGTCTTTCAACCTCATCAACATTCCCATCCAAACTAACATGTTAATTTATATTCTTCATATAATACTAATTAGGTGTACAGCAGCATGATACCCTGAATGAGGAGCTATCTCACTATAAGAGATGAAAACATAATGTTAAGATTCCAACCTCGTGATGATACAAGTAATTAATTACTCCAAGAATACTGATTGTAATAGGACTAAAATGTGGTCCCTAGAGATGCTGTAAAGATCACATAATTACAAAAGATGCTAAATAATTTTATTTAGGGGTGGTGCCAGTGATGCAAAGTTCCCTTGAAAAGGCATAGGAATAAAGCAATTCTGACTATTGCCCTGGCTTTGGCTGGGATAGAGTAGATTTTTTTCCTTAGTAGATGTTACAGTGCTGTGTTTTGGATTTAGCATGAGAATAATGTTGATAACACACCAATGTTTTAGTTGTTGCTAAGTAGTGCTTACTCTAAATGAAGGACTTTCCAGTTTCCCATGCTGTGCCAGTGAGCAGGTGCACAAGAAGCTGGGAGGGAGCAGAGCCAGGACAGCTAAAGGGATATTCCATACCACAGAACATCATGCTCAGCTCGGGTTAAACCATGACACTATATAACCCTTCAGTATTGCAAAGAATGGATGATTTCTGTTTGCAAAGGCCTAGAGAGAAACAGTACTATATGCAATACTGTTTTCACCACCCTATTCTCCTTCAACTATAACTGTAACTGAAGTACTTATCTAATCAAATGCACGGATGTGTCAATAAAAGCATTAAGTAAATTATACACAGTTTCTAATTAGTAATGACAAAAATGGGTTAAAATACCGATTTACCAATCTTTCATACTAAAGAGCAGCCTGGATTCTGTGCAGTGCCTTGTACAGCCCCATTATCTAGAAGTTTCAGCAATATTCAGCTGAGAAAAAATAAAAGCTGCACTCCACAGTTGTACGGTATCTTCTTCAGCTCTAATGGAGGCCACCCAGTGGCCAGGTACAGCAGTAGAAATACGTTCTCTGGGTACCTACAGGTCTTCCTAAAAGGATTTGTGAACGGAAGAGAGGTTTCTGTGCTTTACTGCTTTAGCTTTGCATTTCTCTTTCAGACTACCAGGCAGCAATTCTGCAGCTGCTGTTAGAGACGGCTCTCAAAGAGCACTGGCGATGTCCAACTTTCAAGCAGCACACACACTGCTGATGCCACTCCGACAATAAATGGGGTTTGAAGTAGCATTTGTATCATCTGGAGCTGCTCTTTTCCCAGCACACTACCAGCCTTTTCTCTCTCATGATGCAGCACCTTCCCAGAAAGATTTACATCCATGCAGCATTTTGAGGAGTTTTAACATAAATGTGTATTTTGACAACTTAAAGCCTAGCCAGCCTGAAAATTCAGCTAAAGTGCTTTTAAGAAGTACTGCTGGTACATAATATATCATGTGGGGTTAGCTGACACAAAGGTTTAAATAACAGCACACTTAAGAAATTCTGTAGGATGGGTGTAGACTCAAAATATGTATTAGACTCACCTATAATCTCACATGTGTAAATAATACGAAAAGCCACTGAGAGATGTGCAGTAATTCCAGTGAAAAACAAGATCAATGTCAAGACCACTGAAGATTTCCCAACCACAAAATTACACTGCTACAAAGATCGTTGAAGTCAGTTGTAATACACTATGTGAACCAATAGGCAGAAGAGTTAAGACAAAATGCAGTAAGAAAAGGTCTAAAAGAGATAATGCTTGTGGTAGTTCATCTCTTGCTTTATACAAATCTCTGACCTGTAAAATAAGATTTCAGTTTACACCTTGAAATACAGGGCTTCAGTTTTTCACACACAATAAAAATTTCAAGTAATTTGTGTACTTACGGCAATCTCAATTTTAGCCTCCAGGGGTTAGGGTTTGGAAGTACGTTTTTGACTGCTTGTATTTTCTTTGTTACTTTATACTTCTTCATTTCCATAACCTTGAACACAGTGACCCCAGGTGGCAGATACAATGATGGCTGCTTTCAGAAGCTGAGCCAGACCTTCATATTTCATCGTGAGGCTGATAAGTCTCTGTGTCCTAACTGAAAGTCCCCAGTGGCAGTACAGGTCAGCTCAGTCCCTGCTATGGGATTGGAGAGGGTTTATTCAAAGCAGATTCTAACGGAACAGAGCGATAGGCCCTTTTAAGGTTTCTATCTCAGAACCACCATTCCCCATTTACGCACGGAGGTTTCTCTAACAACACAGCCTTCAACTTTGCTTGAGTGCTGGAAGGGTTCCAGCAGCACAAACCTCTGCATCTGAGCTAAATCAGACTGCTGAGAAGCCAGGTGAGGTACCCGGCACAGATCCTCGTGCTGGCACAGCCAGGCAGTTGCTTGCCCTAACTTGACCATGTAGGTACTACCAGTTTGCCCTGCAGACACGCACAGAGTTGCACGGAAGGAAGCACAGGGTACACCAATGCCTCTCCAGTGGGATCGCTCACTGGTTGCTGAAGAGCTCCCTAATGGCAGTGAAACTCTCCTGCCATTGCCAGAGGGTGTCACTAGGGCACTAGAACAAAGCAACAAAACAAATAAAAGGAATAAACAAGACGTGGAGAAGTTCAGCAGAAATAAGCTCTACGCAACCTTCACATGAACTGTTCATCGTTTCACCCGTGAGCTTTAAGAACATGTTTCTGGAGTCTTAAAAACAATATAACTCTGTATTTTCTTTTCCTCTCTGCATTTCTTGTGCTCTAATCTGATTTCTAAAACAAAGTATTGGAAGGAAGAAAGGAACTACCTATTAGAGCTGGTTGCAGAATCTCCATTGTTCCCAAACAATTTAACCTTGTTTTCCATGAAAGCATCCTTTCAAAAAGAAACTGTTCTAAATGCACATCGTTCACATTCACATTCACAGTAACAGTATTCGTCAGGCAATTGTTCTAATAGGAAGTTGCTGCAAACTTTCTCACATAATGATTCAAAGCCCAGGTAATTTAAAAAAGCCTATACTGAGCATACTGAAGTGAAAATCAGATCTCAAGTGCTGAATTTGGCTAAAGTCCTAAACCAGAAGAGGAAGGAAGTCCTAAAGCCAAAGAGCACAGTACATGAAAACACTGAGAAGCCAGTGAAAAAAACCCTGCAACATAAGGAATACTCCAAGGTGTACCAAATGAGTAGGTTTATTATCTTTCTAGTCTAAATGCAATTTACTTATCACCAGAAAATGCCAGGAATCAGATGACCATGAGCCTATATTAAAATACAGTATACGATGGCCCAGAAATCTTGATAGATGTTGGAATTTACGAAGAGCTTGATTAGGACATGTATGTAAGGGATCAGACATTAAAAAGACATTTGTGGCTAACTCCAGCTCCGAGGATGACTGCCAGTATCAGAGGGTGGGGTGAGTGTGAAAAGGAGAGCATTGAGTCCCGGATGCCACAACACATTGCCCAAGCAATTCAGCAGCCTTATTTCTGCCTTACTGTAGTACCAGGGTAAACTGACCAACTGAGGACAGTTTTGATTAGGAAGGGCTTTTCCCACAAAGTGCTGCAAAGCTCTTGTCAACTTGTCAAGGAATCAAACACTGTGCTCTAATAATAGAACAGTAATTTCATATTCTTGGAAATAAGTTCTAGTCAAAGCATGGGATTTAATAAATAAGAGTAAACACAACACACCATTAAAGAACAGCAAGTAACCTTGGATGAAGCACATCTTACCAGTATTTTAAAACCAAGTTTCTAAAAGCAAAGGAAAATCTTCATGGATGTTGTAACTGCATTGCAGAAAGCAGCTGTACAAGGAACATGGGTCAGCTGCAGTGACGAAACTGTCAGGACTTGAAATCAGGGCACTGCTACAATATTTTAACATAGCAAATAAATTCAGTCTATCGTGGTGAAGGTTCAGTTGGCTGTCCTGGGAATTATTAGGATGTCAAAAGGCCAAAGTCTGTTTCTGGATACTGAAACGGAATTCCCATTCACCTCCTTAGATAGCGATGTGCCTCTGCTAGGGAAAAGAAGAGCAAGCATTTCAAAGGTAGCAGCAAAGTCTTCTTATAACTCTTTTTAACAAAGAATAAAAAAAGACAAAATTAAATTCAGAAAATATGTAAATCTGTTATTTTGTTCCTCTTGTTTCTCCCTGACTTTTCATGACACGGATTTCACAGATATCAGACAGATGAAAAATACAAAGATGTGGAAACCTGAGGTGGAATTTAGCTTAATGACAGCAAACTTGGTCTTTTATTGAAAACGGAGAGAGGGATGTCAGTACGTCTAGTCTTTACATGGACCCTGTAGTAACTGTAAATATAAAATAGACTATCAGGACAGTAAAGTGCTTTCCTATTAAATGAGAATTCAAACTCTAAATTGTGCAATTTATTCTGGTCACCTCAATTATCACATCTGGCAAATCATTCAATTTATGTCAGCCTTTACTCTAGGACACTCATTCATGTGGGCAAAGAACTTTGAAACCCTCTGGGGTCATGACATAAATCTACTTTTTTCACACTGTCGTTTGCACAACAGAAGAATAAATTAAACTTTATTCAGCAAACAGTGATGATAATTGCCAATCTTTTAGCTACTCAGATGGCACAGGATCATGACCTAAGAGTATAGGGCACAAGAAAGTAGGTTGTATGTGATCAGTAAAAGTTCTTATGAGAAGCCATCACTATGCACTGCTTGGAAATACTGAAGTAAATCACTCAGGAGCAAACTTAAGCTAGCATGGCTCTTTGGGCAAGAAACCAGAGTTTTCAGTGCTGAGACACCAGTCGCGTTGTCTGATCATCAGAACTTTTCACCAAGCAAACAAGAGGGCTCAAGGCACCACTTGCTGGGTGCTCCATCTTTCCCATCAGCGGTAATACCAGCCATGCTGTGCAGCACTGAGAAGTAACCAATGAATAGATGCCAAGGCAACTGCAGCTTTCCTGATACCATCTAACACAGACTACAAAATCTCAGAGTATATCTCAGAATAATGTCCCATCCTTTGTAATTGAACTAGAACAATGGTTTAGCAAGAATCCCAATATGTGCCTATTTCAGGCATCCAAAAATCAGTCAGGCTCCAAGTTGTAACAGCTTGGCTTGCAGGCGTACCAAAGTCATACAGGCGTTTTGTTCATATGAGATGGTTGCTGACTCTTCATTAAGTGAAATAAATTTTCATGTCATCACATTTTGCCATCTTTGAAAAAAAACAAACAACCCACAATATTCTGGAGCACTTCAGAAAGTGCTGCAAGAACTAGCAACAGCAGAGAGCCAAGCTTGATCTGAAGGCTTCAAGCAATGGAAAATCTGCCACATCCCAAGCTAATTTAAATTATGGATCAGTTCCCTGATTACTCTAAAAAGAACAACTAAACTTTTCCAGTCTGTATGTGCCCAACTTCAGCCACCACCTTTTGGATCTCACATGCCTCTGTCTGTTAAAGAGACCACTACTATCACTTACTTTTCCCTTCTAGATATGATAAAGTCACCTTCATTCTGCTTCGTTAAACTAAATACCCTGTCCACATACAAAACTGGGAAGATGCTGAGTGCCTTAAAATAGTATTTGATGCTGTTTTCTGGCTACACAACATTATATTTTCTATTCAATGCCAGTTAAACTATTCTAATGCAAACTTCATCAGTCAACGAGCATGTCTTTATATTGCTTATAAATCAGAAGTTGAATAAATATAAAAAGTAAAATACCTAAAAAGAAAGTGATAGTTTTGTGGGCTTTTCTCTAAATTTCTGAAAGCAAAAGGCAAACTGAAAACCCAATTTATTTTTCTGCCTTTTTTTTTAAAGAAAAACAGAGAGAAAAGGAATCTGATGGTGCCAAAGGGTTAAAGTATCTCATTTCAGGCAGTCTGAATATCTGAATTTAGCAGCTGACAGTGCATGGTGTGTCAGTCTCTTACAGCTGTTCCAGTTGATTCAAAGACCATCTTTGTTTCTTGAAATCTTAGCAACTGTTACTTTTTTCCGAAGACAATGATAGACCAGCTGTTACCTCACAAGATGTGATGTACTTCAGGTCAAAGTCCTTAGTAAGGGACTTGTAAAACAAGAACTAAATCATTGTTTGGGTTTGTCAGATTTTTTTTCATTAAAACAGAGTTAGCAGCCTAACAGTCAAGTAAGTTACACTCGGTATTTCCATTAAGTGCCCTGGAATGACAGAGAAATTTCATCTGGTTGTTGAGCTGAATCCTCTCTTTCTATAAGGAAAAAAAAAAGCACCACTAAACCTCATAGTATTATAGATTATTTTTTGTTTGAAGGTCTGTTTCCTTCTGTCTTTCCAAACGTGGTGTTACTAAAAAGATGTCATCTCATAATGGCAATGCACAGGCTTAACCATTCAGAACATAAAAAATTTCAAAGAGATGGAGATTTTCAAGAGAACCTTACAGGAGTTAAATGTTCACTTCCCACTATATATCAATCAATGTGAATATCTAGTTCCTTTAAGCTCTTTGAACATCCTCTTCTAAATGCATAACTAAGCAACTTAATCATACAGTTGATCCTCCAGTACCGGTACCGGTAATATTCCCACTTGAAGACACGTAGGCTTTCAAAGCCGTGCAAGTCTGCAGCATCAGCCACCTAATGAAGACTTTATTAGAGTAGGAGTAACTGTTGACAGGTTGCCTACAACCCTTCGGGGGGGGGGGGGGGGGGGGGGGGGGCTCGCGGGGAAGGAAGCATCACTTTAAAGAGCTTTAGTTGAAATAAACCCTTGTTTGTCCATGCACAAAGACAAATTACTGTTTCCAGCTGTTCTGATGCAGAAGACAAAGACTTGCCGAGAAGAGTGGATGTTCTTTTAGTCAACCTTTGTGTTTAATTCTGGAAAGCCCTAGTATTGAGTAATGCATTTGCAGAACCACTGCCAGCTAATTGTTGTGTAAAGTAGCACACAAAGGCATGGTCATATATATATACTGCAGTGGCAGAAAATTTTTACCAGGCCTGTTAAATTTATTAGTAATCTTAATTTTTCTATTTCATATCTAGAGAAGTTTAGACCCAACATTTCTTCATGAGCATGGATGAATACTATTTGTCTCGGGCTATTTTTTTTTAGCTCTAAAAAGGATTTATGTAAATTACTTCTCCACTTTAACTCTGTTTTTCAGAACGGGTGACATACTGCCCATATGTAAACCACCACTTTATGCAGAATTAAAAATAACTACCATTAGGCATGGTGCCGCTAGTATTTGTGATGAAGAACATAAACTGTCTAACAAAACACTGAGGGTGAATCACAACCTCTAAAAAGCTATGAACTGACAGTATTTGTTTCTCAAGATAAAAATATCCAGAAATACCAAATGTGTGTGCTTTTAGTTATGTTTAAGAGAATAACCTATCTACCAGGCCAAATACTGACATCACAAAAAGTACATCCCTAGTACAAAATCTGTACACTGTCAGGCTGCTGTAAAATGATAGATACTAAAGCAGATACAATCTTCTGATGACTGCTGAGAGCAGAACTTTGCATAACTAATTTAAAGACTGCTGCCTGCAGGCACCACAATAGTAATTAAGACAATAATTCTTGGATAAATGAGATGGATGTACTGGAAAATAAAGTCAGTGTTAAATTCATGGCTAATCCTTGAATGGAGAATTGGATCATTTATTTTCCAAACGACTGGGCAATTCTACCTGGTTTCATTTCCACCTCTGCTGCCAGATGACTACTGTCTCCAAAATCCATAACTTTTTGTAGTTTAAGTAGTATTCCTCATTGGCAAGCTCCAGTTCAGCAGCACTGAATGTGCTTCCATTTAAACACATGAATAGTTCCTTTTACATCTATAGCAAGTCAATGGAATAACTCACAGTTAAACATGCTTTCTTAAATACCATGCTCAATCAAGACCATAAACAAGGCATAAAAGTCACAAACAAAACCTGGATTGCCAGGCAGTTTACCTGGAAAATACCTTGGTGTATCCAAGAAGGAAAGCTTTGTTTAGCATCCAGTGGTTGATTTGAGAGGTGAGTTTCCCCTTCTTAGTTGCTTACTAGATTTGAAATGACAGGGTAATCATCTAAATGACCAGAAAAACTGATGATCAGGAAAAAAAAATCTCCCACACAGAGTGATTTTGCACCAATTTCTTCAGTACCAAATCTGTTACATGTACGTGTATACGCATCTCCTCTGCTCCCAAGTTACCATGGTCTGCTGACCATACCCTGGAGTTCCAGCACAAATGGGACATTCACACCTCTACAAACCTTCACAGGGTGCAGCCTGCCCTGCTGTGCACCCTGCACAAAGTGCCTTGGGATGATGCTATTATGCTCCTCTCTCTGTTGCTGCTCCCAAAAAGAAGGGGAAAGGAACCCATCCAATTCTTTGGCCATAAAAAACTCTAATATAACCAAAGGAATCCATGTTACTGACTCAACAAAGCACTCTGCCCCCCACCCGCAATGCTTCACTGTGCAATTTCTCACTCATCTCTTAGTATTACTTTTCATCTCTCATCTTCTGAGTGGTTTAGCTCTACATTTTGAGCATTCTTGGCAAGGAACAATAGCTCGTTATAGAGGTATTCAAGCCATCCATTTCTACCCTCTGACTTTGTCCAAAGACTAGTAAGGGAAATTAAGGTCAGTTTTGGCATAATTTAATTTGATTTCAGTCCCTGCTGCTGCTGCCAAAAGGGGAAGTCCTGCCCTGCCCTCTCCACCCTTTTGCAGCCAGGTAAAGGACCTGATCTGACTGGAAACTAACCCTCCGGGGAAGGATCACTTTTCAGAGAGCTCATCTGCCAAATTGTGGCAAGGAGAGCAAGAGGAACATGCAGTCAAGGTTTGGCCACTCACTGTGTTACTTCCTGCTTTGGTATCAGCTCAGAATTTGGCCTAAAGCAATGGTGAAACCATATCCTGAGGCTCCTAACTGAGGTGTTTTGAGCATTAGCTAACTCAGATGCCTACATCAAGCAGAGCAAATATCCTCCCTTAATATCCATGTGGTTCTAGCACAGCGTAGACTCCTGGAGATACAGAGATACTAATGCAGTATCATGGGAAGAGAATTTTTCTTGTGCTATTCTGCACACTGTAGGCATATATGAAGCACAGGCAGAAGCTAGATCTGTGTTTGTTTTTTAACAAAAGAGTTAAGTTACAAATGCAAGGAAAATACAGGATGTGTAATGAATATGTCATAGCTGTGGCATCCTGTTTCTAAAATATCTTGCTCCTGAATGGTGCCGTCTTAGGTTTCTTCCACATATATGAGGCTTTCCAGCTGGCCTGCAGCCAGTGCTTTAATAAAACATGGTATTATGCAGAAGTGAATAAAGCTTCTAGCAATAATAATGTCCTTGAAATTCACTAATCACCAGAAGTTTCAAGAATATTTTAATATGAGATCAACAGTACAACAACTAAAATTCATCTATTAGCGATGGAAAACCACTTTTCTCATGTTAGGTTATGCTTGTACTGAAAAAAGTACCCAAGTCATTACTGACCTGGATAAAGAGTGTGCTTTCTGAATCTGAAGACAATATCTAGCTGCAAAGGAGCTGCAAGCAGTTAAAGATACATTAAATTGATCACAAAAACAATTAAGATTGATTAAAAAATTAAGAAATGATCTGAGAAAATAGGTATACTTTCAATAACGAGAAAACAGCTCAGCATATTTGGGTAAGAATAACCAACAGCACAAATACATGTGAAGATTCACTGCCAAAGTTGCATTTCTGCAGGAAAGGTTCCAATGATCCAGTGATCACATGCTAAGCAGGAGTCAACAATGTCCTGCTGCTGTGAAAAATAAGAAACACGAAAGAGGCAGACCAGCTGCAGAAAGTTGAGAACAACAAAAATGATCAGTGGTTTGAAGAACCTGGTCTGCAAAGATGGGAAGAATTAGATTCACTTAGCTGAGAAAACAGAAGATGTGTGAAATAATAATCCTTCAAATACATTAAAAAAAATTAAAATGTATAAAGAACACACTTGTTTCCTGCTACTGAGGATCCAAGAATTACAAAAAGAGGGCTAAGAGACTTCTCCCATCCAAAAAGAGAAAAAGCTAAGTTATGTTCAAAGAGATTTGCCTCACCTGTTCTTAACAATTATAGATGCTACAATCTATTTAAGTCTCCTTACCACTAGAAATTACTACCACATGCCTAGTTTACATCCATCTTGTACGCTTTAAGACTAATTCTGATGTTTTGTCTTCAGGGGACACAGATACCTCATTATTCATTTCCCCTCTGTGGCAGCTCTTAATACATTTTAAGGATCTTATTGTGTCTTGATGCTGAGAAGTCTTGATTCAGACACTAATGTCTTTCAAATAGAGTATCTTTATGCCCAGTAAGTCCCTAATGGACCCCACTGTGCCACCACTCGCAGCTTACAAAACTGCCTGAATTGCAGAACAAGGGTTACTTAAAACACACTTGTAAGAAGGTAGTAGGACATTTTTCTGAAATGCTAACAGCAAGATGGTGGTATCTACACCAACTCGTCTCCAAGTTTATCTACAATATCACAGTAGCATGTGCGCTCCACAGTGTTTGGGAGGACCCTGGGAAAAGGGCAGGAATTTTTGCTTGAAGAAAACTCTTGCTTGGCTTGCAGGCCCGGTACAAGTACCAATTCTCACCTTTACATCTATGCCAAGACCAGCATGGAAAATAAAACCTACCCATTATTCTCATACTTTTGCCATGCAGGCAACACACAAGAGCGAATGAAACGCTGTGTGTTGCTGTAAATGAATACAGCAGTTTTGTCTACTGTTTAGTTCATTTGTTGTTGCTTTTTTGCACCTTTATAAGAGCTCAATATTTTAGTAAAAGCATTAAATACAACTTCCTGGCTCTTGTTTCCAAAGCAGTTTCACACCATTATACTCTTCAAACAAACAAATTTATTATTAATCCAAGTAAGAAAATAAACAAAAGTATTCTGAAAGCTGTTGCAGGCATTACAGCTGCCTGTACATTAGTAATACACACTTGCAAAAATTATGGTATCAGCTAAAATGCCAGAAGTGGAGTCTGGAAATGCATGTTAAATATTTATCCACTCTCTTTATTCCTTAATGAACAAGTTTTACATACTATTTACATAGAGATATGGTTAATGCTTAATCATTCCACTTTATGTGGTCAGAAGGCCAGTGAGCTTCTGAACAGGGACTGACAGACATGGCTCATGACTCACAGCAGAGCAGACATGCACTGGTGACACCCTGAAAGCAGCATTGACTCTCCTGCTGCTTTCAGTCCTGCTTTCTCACCCACTGACTATGCTTCAGTTGTATTTCCTTCTTCTTGACAATCATCGGCTTTGTGTCTTACTTTCATTCCCACAGCAGGTCACCTCTGAACCTTCTCACTGCCACCCCTCTCAGTGGCTGGCCTCGCCCCGTAGACAGAGCCTGCCAATGAAATATGAAAAAAGTATCTTTAATTTTTATCCACAGAAGGAAAACTAACAATCTCTTCCTCTCCCCCTGCCACTACAATTCAACATCATGGCAAAGCCAAGTGGATATATTTGTATTCCAGCATTACATGCTGAACAGATAAAAATTCTTCCTAGCTACACTGCCAGGTTAGAACAGATTAGGACAATCACACTAGCCCCTTGCCACCAATTTTGACTTTATACACCATTTCACAACTAGGAAGCCTTAGAGGATGTTAATCTGCAGGATATCCAAGAGTGGGAGAGGAAATAAAATGCTGCCAAGTTATGGGTGTAATTCTGTCTTTGAATAGATAGAAATCATTCACTGCCTGCTGACTGAACAAAACCAAAGCAGCAGAGAGGGCATCAGTACAATGCAATCTGCCTTGTTGATTTCTCCCATATGCAAAACTCTTAGGTATCACTGACAAAAAAAAAGAGGAAAGTTTATGCAAACTTCTAACAGCCTTCAGAATGGACCTCAACCATGAGATCACATTGGAAGCAAGCGAGAGTAAGTTCAGCAATGAACTTCTTGCCATTTTTCAGCCATTATAATCTATAGCACAGGTCACCTAAGACAATGCTTGAATGTTTTTAAGTGTAGCTTCCCACCAGCATTCTGCAGGGACATAGCAAAGATAGATGCACTTTCTGCAACATGCACTCCTTCAAAGTCTGTAATTTCATCTTTAAGTTCTTTTATTAGGTATAAATGCTACAATGAAAGATTTTATTTTCTTTTTTTAAATGGGAATTCCTCTTGGATCACAGGTGCAATGAAGAGCAGAGAAACAAGATGACTTCTGCCCTCAACTGATGTTAAAGACAAACCACTGCAAAGGACATCGCCTATAAAAAATAAATTTATGTTTATAGTGCAAAATTCCCTCACAGCTACTGTTGCCATTTCACTTGTCCCCAGTATAATGAAAGAGAGGGTGAGTGCCTCTTACCTGGCTGTAGGTCCAGCTCCACCAACGTTTCCTCTCAAGGCTGTTCATCCTTGGACAGATTGCAGAGCAACTCCTAGTTCTTCTGGGTGCACAGCCTCCACAGTGCTGTCTTCTGTATCAGAAGTAGTTCTATGCTGCAAGGAGCTCCTTCAGAGCTGTCACACGAGATGTTTTGCAAGACTGTGCATATATATGTAAGGCTTGGGTGAGTACCAAGCCAGGACCAGAGTCGCTGACCTCGCAGTGATCATAACTAGCAGGTCTTTAAAGTGCTCTCTGCCTGGGAAAGCTGCTCTCTTGGTGGCCATCTTCACAGCTTCCGTGTGGTGCTTCCACACCAGTACAAACTATGCTTTTCCAGAAAACCTCAGCGCATTCACATCTGAGCTTAGACCAACATGCTCCACTGCTCAGCTAATAAAACCCTTTGAGCAGTCTATTCCAAGAGTTTTTGAGTGGAGTCATGAAGGAAGTGGAATACAGAAGAAACACAAAATGAAGGACAAAACCCCCATGTGAGCCAGCCAATATGTCATCATATGGAGTGGGGAAAAGAGAAGAGAGAACTTAGAGCACATGTGCCTAGGGACCTGCAGGATGATATAACAGCACTATCAAAACCCAAGCTTAACTACCCAGGCATTAAATAAATCCTAACTGTGGAATAAATACACCAAAGTGAAAGGGCATTGCCACACATCCCACTCAGCGAAACAAAGCCCATCAAAGGCTACTCAAAGAAGAGTGCAACTGAGTTTGGGCTGTTAACAAGACAATGAGCCCAAAGTTAGGCACACTGATACAACTTCATGTACTCCCTGCTACGCATTAAGCTGTTCAGTTCATAGTTAAGCCCTTTCGCCCCCTTAACATCTCTGTTTTCTCCACCACTCATAAATATTTACCCTACCTGTATTTCACAGAAATTTTTAATATAATCCAGTATTTGTTCATGTGTAATATTTTAATAAACAATCAAAAGCAAATGACAACTATTAAAACACAATAAGAAATTAATTTTGTGAAGCCCCGATCTTGATTTAACTTTTTACAGCTAGTTTCTCTTCAATTCACAAAAATTTTGGATAACGAGTATATGATACATCCATGTAAATCTGAGGTTTTGCTGTCTGTGACCACGTAACAGACCAGCTCTGGGCAAAGGACACACATAAAATATACATCAGGTGCACATGTTCAGAAACACTATTAAAAAGCCACACATTCCTGGTTTTGCCAATCAGAACAACAGCTCCCTTACAGTTAAAAGCACATTCCCACTTCAGATAATGGGCATTTTGCCACTGGCTTTGAGAAAACCAGGACTCTACTCCAGAGTTTAATCAAGATCTTATTGAAATCCATGGAGAAGTCTCACAAGAAAAAAGTGGACTGCCACATCCCTTTGCAGAGCTGTGCTCTCTATTAGTAACTCTTGAACATATTGGCAAAAGGTGCTCATAACCAGCTCTGCTGCTCTTGGTACTGATGTAGTTACAGTGTCCCTTTTATTGCACTTTTCAGTATAATTTTACACCAGGGACCGTGTGCAGTGTGTGTATGCACGTGTGAGTGTGTGCAAGAGATAAATGGCAACCCTTTTTTAAGCATGGCATATGAAATGATGCTATCTAAAATAAGACTCGAGCAAAACTATTTCAGACATCTGCAAAAAGGTACTTGTTTACCTTAACTTCAGCATGACTTCTCATGCAATTAATCATTCATATGGAGTATCTGACACAAAGATAACATGCTATACACTGCCTTTATAAATAAGGGTTTATGTCAGACATAAGGACCTTCAGAGCTGCCAAGCAGCAAGTGCAACACAAGTCATGTGGACTACACAGCCACAGAGCAGAGTAATAAACATCTTCTCAGAGAAAGAAACATACAAGAATCTTCCATTGTAAATGAGGAATTAAGCCCTGTTGGTCCAGGTTTCCCCCACCTGAACACCTACATCTTAGCAAATGGTCAACCACGAAATTAAATGAAACAACTATACTGTCTTCAGTTTAGAAAGCACTGAAGAAAATGACACCACCACCACCAGTGCAGTACAGAAAATAAAATAACCTCACTCAACTTTCCACCTTTCCAAGAGGACATTCCAAATGAAGTCTTATACCACTTGCTTTACTGAACTACGTATCTGCATCAACAAGATGCAAACTGGAAGTGATGGCAATGGTATGCTCCAACTTGCTGACTTCGCCACACTTGACAAATGAAACCAGAAAAGACAACAGCATGATATCAAGAATGAGTCCAGTAAAATGCAAAAAGAGAACAATTTCTTCATTAATTGCAATCCTGCCTGCAAAAGCAGAATGCATGTCTACTTCTATGAGTTCCTTTTTTTCCCCCCAGTGTCAGCAGTAGCTCACTGTGCTCATCATGAGGCTTGAATGAAGCACCTGGACACATCCCTGAGCAAGGGAGATTGTATACAGCTGAATATGCTACAGTGCACAACCCAGAAACCAAGAAGTTTCTGTATCTTTTGACAGCACAGGCAGTATACTCCTCGTTAAGCCATTGAGGACTGCAAAAGCAGATAGTGTACAACCCAAATGCAGTACACACACGGGAATCTGTGCGCATCACTCCTAACATATTCCCATAACAGGACTGTCTGCCTGACAGAAGTAAACAGGACACAGGGAATGGATAGGAAACACCATGACCATTATGTACAATCAGCATAGTGCAAGAAAAAGCACTTTTCCTTCAGTTTATCTCTCTCAACTTACTTTGATAACATATTACTGAAACGTCCCTTTTCCAGCCCTAAAATCTCTCCTTTCAGCATATGTCATGTCAGCATGCCCACCGGATAATTGGGATTTATAGCAGTTCTGTACAAGAGTTCTCTGCTGTGGATGGAAAAGCGAGAAGAAACGCACAAAGTTAATCCTCTTCTAATTACTCCAGAAATGTGTATGCTAATGTGGTATCATAATAATTAGGACTGCAAAGTAAATAAACTGTGTCAAAGCCTACAAGGGGGAGCAAAATTTGCACACTTGGAACGTGCTTTGACTGAACATATTTGAGTAGCCCCACTGAAGGACTGTACTGCCGATGTTCTGCCAGTACTAAAAACATGGGTGTAGACAAAGCCTTTGTCCTTTCTCACCACCGAAGCACAGAAAAGCAGGGTTGGCAAGCAGCTCACTTTGCCTAACTGCTGCAAGGCAGAACTGACACTACTTATATCATTCCTGGCAGACTCCAGTCTATAATCTGTTCTTACTGGCCCCAAGTGGTGGAGAATCCACAACCTACCCAAGCAGCCAGAGACCTCTTCCTAGTATCTGACTTGACTCTCCTTCTGCACTCTAAATCCATTATTCTTTCCCTTTGGCACACACAGCAGTTTATTCCACATATACCATTATTCATTATAAGCTATTATTGCATCCCTCTGCCACTGACTTTTCTTCTGCAGGCCAATCAATCCCATTCTTTCCTCAGAAATAATGTTATCTAGATCTGTGATTGTTCCCACCGC
>NW_009935951.1:21401-41567 GCF_000696875.1 Nestor notabilis
CCTCCAACTGTTTATTCTTGAAGTGCAGTGCCCAATCCGGACACTGTGTTCCATTTGAAACCCTTCCAACACTGAGACATCTTGCATGTTCTCCTGTTTAGTTACCCCAGTAAAACATTAGTATTTTCAGAACAGCGGGACATTGGTGACTGATGTCCAAATCATGATTCACAATAAGCTCCACAAAGTTTTTCAAGGAACTACCAAAACTGCAAAAAACATCTTAATATTTATAAAGGTGTTCTTCCTGCCTAAGTGTACTTCTCTGCACTTGGCTCAGTTACAAACCATGCTGCTCTTAGTAGAACACTTCTTCAACCTGTCAGCAAATTCTGAATTCTAGCCTTGTCTCCCAGCATTTTAGCAGTCCTTCCCATCTTCATGTCATCTAAAAATTCAACACTCATACTCTATCCCACCACTGGGGTCATTAATGGCAACAATGATGAAAACCAGACCAACCCTTCCCACACTTCAATATATCTTTCCATTAGAAAGACGACCCATTGTTAACTGCTATTTGGTACAGAAATCCAGGCAGTTTTGCATAGATTCCATCGTGGTTTCACTGAAGACATGTTTCCCTTGATTGTTTATGAAACTGTCATATGTTAATGTTGAGAACATCACTAGGAGTCAAGCTGTTTGGCCTCTGTTGTGCCTTCCCTAGCTACAAGCCTTGATACTCAGTTGTAGAAAGACATTTTCAAGTTTTTAAGTCACACTGGTTGTTACTGAACTCCTTGGTCTCCCTCAGGAGCTTACACATAATTTGTTTGTTCCAACTTTCAAAGAACAAAATAATTTTCCGGTAATTCTCTTTTAGCTCTTTATATCCTGCTTTTTCTTTCCCACTCCTCCAGCACATAACCTGTCTTCCCTGAGTTCTCAGAAGTAACTCCAAAGGTTTCTAAGATGACTTTATCCAGTTCCTTAAGTAACTTAGAATTAAGTTCATCAGGCACAGCTGATTTGAAAATATGAAATATGTCTGAATACATTCTAACCTGTTCTTGCCTTTTTTTAGCTTGCGATTTCACCCTCTGTCATAATACCATAAGTGTGTGTGAGGATGCATCTTCTATGACTCAAATGCATAAGTGAGAGCAGTTCTGATCCCTGAGTTACAATGCAGTATAATTTCTTGTCCTTATACCAAACTGTAGATTCCTTTAAACCATAAACCTCATCATACCTTCGTTCATTGTCATCAAGATGAGCAAAGAGCACGTTCTTGGAGATGGCCTTTGCCAGAGCAGTCATAGTTTTATAGTCCTTTGGAATAACCTGTAGAGAAAAGAATGAAGGGTAATTACATGCCTGGTTATATTTCTTTATAGATCTTGAAATCTACAGAAAATTCCACTATTCAAGATAATGGATGCAAATTGATTTCAAACAATGAGACAGGCTTAGGCTATAATATAAAGCCACTAAGAAAGTAATAAATTACAGTTTTGATAATGTGAGGATAAGAATTTATGTTCTCAATGTGAGAGCCAAAAAAGAAATGTAAGATCCGGGATGAGAGGGGAGAAAGATATCCATAAAATACTATAATTAGCAGGTACTGACAGCTGTGTAGTCTCCTTTCAAATCTCTTGGACTGAGGAAAACATATTTCATATTCTTTTTTCCCCACAAACAATATCAGAAGCAACCTACTTTAAAAACTAGGGAATGAGCAACATTTCTTTAGATGAAAGGTAAAAGTGTGTTGATTACACCACACTTTTCAGTACTGGTTGTTGTATAAGGAACCAAGTTCCTGCTAGGCCCACATGGGTCAAAATCCTGTGCCTTTGCTTCATGGCAAATGAGGACTTGCATTTGAGAATGAAGAGGCATTTTCATTTGTTAATTAGAAAGATGGCAAAAGTCCTGTTGTACATGAATTTGTACAAAATATATGCTGAAATTCAGGAGTGTGTTTTCAGCCGTCCAGTATCTGAAGGGGCCTATAAGGATGTTGGGGATGGACTCTTCATTAGGGACTGTAGTGGTAGGACAAGGGGTAATGGCTTCAAACTTAAACAGAGGAAGTTGAGATTAGATATAATCTCTTTACAATCTTCTTTACAGAGAGGGTGGTGAGACACTGGAATAGGTTGCCCAAGGAAGTTGTGAATGCTCCATCCCTGGCAGTGTTCAAGGCCAGGCTGGACAGAGCCTTGGGCGACATAGTTTAGTGTGTGGTGTCCCTGCTCATGGTAGGGGGGTTGGAACTAGATGATCTTAAGGTCCTTTCCAACCCTACCTATTCTATGATTCTATATTGGGTGAAGTGTTTTATAAGACTTTTGCAGGTTAGGCTTTCCATTTTGGTACACACTTTGGTAAGACATTAGTAAAGACACTGTATCTCTTTATTTGCCAAGCATTTCCTTCTGCCAGCCACAGACTTTCTGATTATGAGAGATACAAGAAATCTGTAACAAGGTAATATCTTGTAGGACACCTACAAATTTAGTAATGTGATTTTTCTTAATAGTTTCATTACAACAGGACAGCATCAAGCCTAGCAGAAGTTTCAAGTGTTAAATAAACCTTACTCCAATCCGAAAATCACTATCTGTTTGCCTGTTTTAATTACTGTACAAAAAGGGTCTAATAATGGGCATTCCTCTTTCACGCTTTCTCATGACTGAAACAGTGTATCTGTCTTATTTAAGTTACTATGTATGCTGATATGTAGGTATTTTCCCTTCCTCATCCTGGAAAAGCAAGATACTACCCTTCCAACAAGAAGAAGGATGTCTCAGATTGGAAATCTGATATGGCATCAGTTCTCATAAGGAATTGATCTAGATTTATTTTAAAGGAAAATACTTCACAGTGAAGATCTAAAGTTGGACTCTGGATTCAGACATCACTTTTATTAACTGCAGTAGTCATTAAACAACTCAGATTAAGTCTAGAGAAACATGTATGTATAAACATGCAAACTTATTTGTATCAGAGCGAAATGTAATCCAATATATCTAGGAGTTTAAATTCCTCAATATGAAATAAAATGAGCATTTGGCCACTATCTTGTTCTTGGTTTTCACCCTATCAAACAAACCCTGGATTGAATTGCAGTCCTGAACCCTTGCTCCATTAAGAATACCCTAGCTGGTCAGCTTACTGCTGATGAGTCGAAAAGGGAGATAATCAAATCACAAAAACATTCAATCCCAGCCCTTCTGGCTGATTATGGAATAGCATCAACTAGCCTTTCTCAGTCTAAATCTGCAGCAATTAAAGCCACAAGGCAGAGACCAAAGTGGGTCTGTTGGGGCAGGGACATAGAATATAAGGGAGAGTTTCTTTAGGTATCACACTAACCAGGCATCCGACCAAAATCAAATGTCAGGCAGAATCACTTGACCATTTCTTACATCCCTCTTTCAAGTAATCACTGAATGTTCTCTTCAAGCTGATAACCCTCTTGACAGCAAGACTCCTGTTCTGATATTAGTTAACGTTATGTCAGATGTGTTGACAAATATTGCTTTCTCCAGTTTCAGGAATGAAGCAATGAAATAATCCTCCACAGAGATCTTCCTTTGGGCCTCTCAGAATGGAGCCATGTGCTTGCTCAAATCACAAAGCTAAATCTCCTTTGATTTTCTTTCCAGTGACATAACTCATCACACTGCCTTTAGCACTACTCATCCTATAGCTCACCCCTTCAAGGGATCCTTTAAATTGGCTTATGACCCAGATGTGTTTCTATCCAACATCTGAATTCAAGCCAGCAGTTCTTCCTGGCTACTATCTAAAATTCCATCTGTTTGCAATAGTGTAGCACAACCCTTGCCTTGCTTTTTACACTTTTAAAATTAGTTTCCTAATTTGTCCCTTCAGTGACTCCCTTTATTTCTGTATTCCAGAAATCTCTGCCATAAACATCCATGGGATTCATTTTCTGATGGCAGAAGTCAAAGTAGTGACAGAAACCTTCCCAGTGCTAGTTCTATATTCCTTGCAGCATCTGCAGCCTGACAAGAAATCACCCCTTAAATTATTATTATTTAAGCTCAGTCAGTTCTTAGGAAATCAAAATTGTAAGAGCCCAGTCTCAGAACACACAGACTATGATCTGTATTGCTTCTGCCAGTTCTTGCCTACCATGCTACTGTCAGGACTTATTGGCATCACTGCTGAAAAACAAGGAAAACAATGTTAACTTCAGGTTCCATTATAAACACAAAAGAATTACTCAGGGGTGTGGGAAGGAATATTTCGTTTGACTTTCACAAGAGTCAGATTGAACACATATTAAGCAGAGACAAATGTGATCTCTTCATGGAAGTTTTTAAGGGGGATATTGCAAACTGCACAGAAAGAAAAGTGTTTGAAAGTGGCTTTTAAAATATCACACACATTTTTTTAACAGTGCAGCGCATTAATAGGGTGACCACAGTTCTGTTAAAATTCACTGTATACTTGCACGTATTATTCAACTGCCACAAGAATACTCTTCCATACTTGTTTTTAGGATGAAAGGCTCTCCTAATTCTTTGTTTCTTGGGACAGAAATCCCCAGAGCAGCCAGTGAACTTGTATCATAAATGGATGACAAAAGCACATCTGACGGCAGAGGCAAAAAGTATTCTGCCAAAAAACAGTGACTGAAAAATGTATTCCCATAAAAACAAAGCTCTCTGGGTTAAAGCTACTCCAGGCATGCACAAAAGCAAATTAGCAGCATCTGTCAACCTTATGAAATGCATTTTTAGCCTAAGCCCTTAAATAAACATGACATACATTATTGTAATGTCTGTATTTTAACAATAATTTTGAAAGGTTTGGCCAGTTTAAAAAAAAATTGCAGAGTTATTAAGAGACATCAAGGATATAAAATAGCTAGATAGTTTTGTGGAAAAAAAGAAGTTAAACCAGAGAAGCCCAAATCTATGTTTCTACTGAAGAAATTACCTAATTTGCGATTAGCATTTCTTCAAAGACAGCAGTCACATAAAATGCCCCATGTATAGTCAACAAAATTCCAAACCCCATGGGTTAGCTGGTATCCAGTCAACATGGGAACCATACGCCTGAATGGTCTAGGGAACCTAAATGACCTAGGTGAGAAGAAAACTTGAGCCAGAAGTGACTTTTTTGGAGGGCTAAAAAAAAAAGTAATTAAAAAAATAAATAATCAGGAAATGCAGCAATAGAAAAGGCTGTTTTCCAAAACACTGAGGTTCTGACAACACTCAGAAGCTGCCAGAATCCGTGAATTTCAAGAAAACAGCTGAGAATTACTGACCCTGTTAGAGGGGGAAACAGATGAGCAGCACATCTCAGAAAGGAAAGAACAGAGAATGCTGAAGCCACATTGATGGACAAACTAATTAGTCAAGGAACAGCAAAAAAATTTGAGTGTGAAGAAGATGGCCCAGCCATATATATGCCAGCATGAGGACGCCATCCTGCAGGCTGACCCATGAGTCCAAGCTATGAGCAAAATATGAGTCACTTGATTGTCCTGTACCTCTCAGAACCAGACAGTAGCACATTACCTTTCTGACGTAAGAAACAGCATCTTCCTCAGTGTACACTTCTGCACTGACTCCCCCTCTCCTGCGTCGGGCCTTTACCACTGGGTTGGGAGGAGGAGGGGAAATTTCATCATCATGAGAATCAGACTGGGAACTGGATTTCTGCCGAGCCAGTATTTGTTTGCATTCTTCCTGCAAGTCAAAAAGAGACAAACATCTCTTACCCATGTAGCTAACATGCTGGATATACTCAATTTGCTCTTCTTTTATGGTCATCAGCAGCCCCTTCACTCCTACATTTGGCTGGTTGTCAATTTACACACATGTACTGCTGAAAGAAAATTAAAAATTTAATGTGAGCAGCATGAGGACTGACACTAACTACAATGCACGTACAGGTATCATCACTCCAATACTTGACCTGTTCGATTCTTTCTTACACCTAATGGAAACCAATACATTACAAACTTCAGACACATCTTTGCAGCTACTCCTGGCTGAGAAAGCAAAAGAAAAAGCCTCATTTGCTTAATTCTCCAACATCACAGCTGGGTTTTTTTTCTTAGTTGGCTTGCATGTATCTTTGTCTCTTGTACAGAGAATATATCAGAAGCCACACGTCAATATATTAGATAGATTTCTTCATCTTGCTCTTGCCTTGCAGGCTTAGTATCACCAGAAAGAACAAAGATGCTCCCTACTCCAGAACTTCTGCCATATAGCAGATTTACAATCAATGGGACTACTTCCAAGCAAGTAAGAGCCAAGGTAGGCTCCAGAGGACTATGAAAAATGACGGCTGGCCTAGCACCAGCTGGCCAATAGGGAGGTTATTCTCCAAATTTCACACTCATGAAACAGAGAATAAAATACAAAGGGGAATCCCTGAAGAGACAGTAACAAGAGCAGGAAGCAGTATAGAAAACCTTCAAGAAAGGATGGCAGAGTTGCAAGACTTTGTCAATTTATACACTTAATTGATTTCTAAAGAATTGAAACAAGTAAGATTAGTCACAGTACTTTCCTAGAGCCCCATCTCCTATTCTTCAGTTTCCTCAGATTCAAGGGAAAGCACACAGGAGTAAAGTTCCCTTTGCATCATCCACATATACCAGTTAAAGGAAATGGGGCCTGTCTGCTTGTTCCCAACCCACCTCTTTGCCCCCTGGTACCACCTCAGCCTGGCATCCTGCTCACAATACACCACACCGCCTTTCCTACTTCTTCAGTGCCTTATGAGCTGGTTCCTTCTAGTCTTCGCTGACCTTGCCTAAGGCAAAGAAGAACTGGCAATGGGATGGACCGCATGTGCTGTCCTCAGCTTGTCTGATACAGGCAACTGAAGGGCACATGCAGGAGAGACATGAACACTGTAAGAAGGCAAGCTGTCTTGTGCAGCAGTAGTCCAGTAATTTTATTTGCTGACATCTATTATGTTGCCTAGGCATAACCCACACCCTAATAGTCTCAGGGTTATGTTGATTAACACACATGTAATCAGCTATCATCTAATGACACCCTGAACAACTCCCAGGCTACCCAAAAGAAAACACAGTAATGCTGAGGTCCCTGTACACCCCATGTCATGGTTTAAGCCCAGCCAGTAACTCAGCATTGCACCAGCAACTAAGAAGGAAAAAAAATGACTGCTACTGCTTAACCCAGGACACCCCATAAAACCAACATTCCTTGGACAGGGATGCCTGAACCTGGCCTCTGTCTTACCCAGTTAATTTCTAATGAGATTTTCCAATCAGAGCTAATACATGGAATCAGTGGAAGACGGAGGATGTAGGAGCACCAGCACTAGACATGTGGTAGGTTATCAACATAGCCGGTTGGTCTCATTGACAAAGGAAATGAGTTATAGTTAACTCATCAGGTATGACACCAGAAAAGAGTGCACAGAAAACTGGCACAAGTTCACAATTTCTAAGCTTGTAAGAAAAACCTCAGTTTTGCCACTGGTGTTCACAAATGTCTGACAAATCCAGTCATGCCACTTGTCTCTTCTGGTCTTACTCTAGTTTATTTCCTCACCATCACTGACATTAACCTAAGGAGCCTTTGACACCAATCTCTGATGTATTACTGCTACTTGAAATAAATAAATAAACAGTATTTCGCATGCTGTATAATGCAAAGTAACAAGTCATATATTCTTGTTTTGATTAAGGGACTACTGAAATACGTAAGAGACAAGTACAAAGATAAAATGTAAAGGGCTGGCTAAAGATCTTACTTTTCAAGGTCCTGACCCGCTTCAAAAAGTGCCAAATTCTTCCTGAGATCAGTATGTTTTTTAAACTGGGATTACAACATTGCAGCTCCTGGGCAATAACACAGTTGAACAAGGCATTAAAAAAAACCTGATTTCAGATGTATTAAATTCTTCCTGTAACTTTTTTATTTCCAATTCAATTTCCAAATAGCAGCACAAAATACGTAGGAAATGACTCAGCGAGATTTCCCTATCGTGTAAGAACTGCAAGTCCTATTAAGCATTTTCATCAACTTCTTCCCTACTTCTTTTTACTGGGTCTAGCTTCTTTAACTACAATTATGTACTTGTAGAATCATAGAAGAGTTAGGGTTGGAAAGGACCTTAAGATCATCTAGTTCCAACACCCCTGCCATAAGCAGGGACACCACACACTAAACTATGTCAGCCAACGCTCTATCCAACCTGGCCTTGAACACTTCCAGGGTTGGAGCATTCACAACTTCCTTGGGCAACCTATTCCAGTGCCTCACCACCATCACTGTGAAGAACTTCTTCCTTATATCTAACCTAAACTTCCCCTGTTTAAGTTTAAACCCATTACCCCTTGTCCTATCACTAGAGTCCCTAATGAAGAGTCCCTCCCCAGCATCCTTGTAGGCCCCCTTCAGATACTGGAAGGTTGCTATGAGGTCTCCACGCAGTCTTCTCTTCTCCAGGCTGAACAGCCCCAACTTTCTCAGCCTGTCTTCATAAGGGAGGTGCTCCAGCCCTCTTATCATCCTTGTGGCCCTCCTCTGGACTTGCTCCAACAGCTCCATGTCCTTTTTATGTTGAGGACACCAGAACTGTACACAATACTCCAAAAGTGAGGTCTCACAAGAGCAGAGTAGAGGTGCAGGATCACCTCCTTTGACCTGCTGGTCACACTTCTTTTGATACAGCCCAGGATACGGTTGGCTTTCTGGGCTGCAAGCGCACATAAAACATTTAAAATACAAATATATGTGCTACATATTATCATTACTTAATATCATTACATATTATCATTTTGTTTAGTTATCAAAACCAAACCTCTGGCTGAAGAATTTCAAATACTATTACTGGCTATTGCCACTTACGTATCTCTGACAGTGTTAACATTCTCTGTTTATATTAAATGAACACAAGCAAATGCACATTCTTCAAAAGCTTAACTGAAAGGTAATGAAGATTCTTCTGGACAGCAAGCAGCTGAAAGTATACAAAAAGGTGACTACAACAAGAAGGCAGTTGGGTAACTATTTAATGGTACGTAGCACTTACATAGCTCTTTTTATATGTAGCATATTTACTCACAGAGAAGAGTAGTAGTTTAACCCATTTGAATATCAAATATACACTTCTTTTTCAGTACACGTTGTATAAAAGGCACTTCCAAGGAATAAATAAATAACATCTCCTCTGCCCCATGACAGATTTATACACGAAAGAAAGCTCAGTGAGATAAAATTAATATCATAAAGCATGCTCTTAAACCCAAATACTTTTTAAAGCCAAAAAGGTATTAAAGGATTATGAAAGTGAGTTACTATATGATTCATTTTAAAAGGAAGTCTCTCCACTACAAACTCTTTTTATATAAACAGCAGATAGCTGACTGGCTGGCCTTTCCATATGCCGCTGTTTGTAGTCTAGGTAGGATTTCCATTACTGAACTAAAGAATGCCTTTTGAAAATAAAAGCATAGGCTCTGACCTAGGTCAAGCTTTCAAAAAGCCTCTTCCACGTATCTGGGGTTAAAACCACACAAGTACAGCTAATGTTTTAAAGGAGGAATGGGCTCTCTGAAGAACAGATCTTCAGACACAGCTTGATGTGAACGCCTGTGGAGAACTCACTTTCAAGTAAACACCTCACCATCTTTTGTTGTCATGACAACAAGTGTTTTCACTCTCTATTCAGATGGCACAGATAATTCAGTCATGGTGCCCAATTATGTACACCTTAAAATGAGAAAACACATGGAAGATGCAACTGCAGAACAGTGTAATTGCCTCTGAGCAAGCCCTAGTGAGCATCTTGTTCCTCCCTTCACGCTAGTATCTGCACTGGCTTCAGTGGAGATGCTCCCAACTTGTAGGACATGTAGGGTGTGATCCAGTTATCCATAGCCCAGTGCCATTTTGGGTGACCTTGCTCAGCTTCCAGCTGCCAGGTGAGGAAGACATGAGTCTCAGGCTGTCCTGGGTAACATTTACCATCTCAGTGGGCACTGCACATAATTTAGGAAGTTTTAAATGGTAGAAGGGTACCACATGTGAGCCACTGACTTAAGCCTCCAGCGTCCCTGTCACAGTCAAATACACTGATGTATCAACACACACCAAAACTACAAACGAACAACACTGCATGACAGTAATTCCCCATTTCCTATACAGATCATCTAAGTCTACTTCTATTCAAACTGTCTTGCAAGTGTCCAAAAATCTATCTAAAGTGGTAAACAAAGGTGTTTTCAGGGGGAGATGGACAGTGAAACTGGAATACCATTACTGACTTCAATGATAATAAACTGGAAAGGAAAGAAACTATACCATTGTTGCCCCAAATTAAAAGAAAGTACCACCAATAAATACAACTGCAGTGACCCATTTGTGTTTAGAATGTCCACCTTCAGCTAAGATATTTGTCCTACAAAGTGCTGAGGTATAAAAGGCAGGAATTTAGCATGCTGTCCTCAGTATATGGATCACTGCATTTCCTGATTAATGTTTCCATGAGGTTCTAATGAATTTAAACACTGCAAGTGAAGTGGCCACAATGCCAAGGCAGTTTTTAGGTTTACCCTTCCTTTCAGACTGCTGCTGAAGAGCACACACGCTTCCTGACCCAGAAGCTTTTTTCTCTATCAGCCGGAGCATTTCCAAACAAAAATTCACCTCCAGTAGTTCCTCTCCTCGTCTCTCCTTTCAGGCTTTGTCACCACCCAGAAACTCAAAAGTTTCAGTTGAAGGAAGGACAGCACATAAGAAGGCTCCAAATCACTGTGCAGCTTTACAACAACATCCCAAGGAGACTTTAAAAGCAAGTCAGCCGTTTGGTATCACTGCTCACTATTTCTGCTCTGCCTCCTACAATATATTCATTGCATTCAAAAGCAGCAACACAAAGTGCACTCTAAATGAAACAATTTTTGTTTTTTTCTCAAGCTCACTCAAAGTTTTCATACTGTCAGAACTGGAATCTGCTTTCTGTTTACCCACAGAAAATGTGCAGGATAGTTCATGTGCATGTAACTAATCTCCCTTTGCACTGCAATTGACCCAGAGGAGATGTTCTCAACACAGGAAGGTTTCTAACACCATCCCATCACTCCTGGAGGCTGACATGATGATTTATAGTAACTAATAAAGGCCAAAAGCAAAACACTCTGCTTTGTTAAAAGCACAGAACTGCCTGATGCCATTACTGAAAATGGGAGAAACATGGGAGGTCTTAAAATCCTTCCCAGTCTTGTCTTTGCCACAATGGACAATGCCACTATATGATCATTCAGCCTTGTAATCAGAAACTTTTCACAGAATTCCAACTGTTGTTTCATTGCCTTCCCAATGCTTTTCTTCTAAATCACTAAGAAATAACTTTAACATCCACCCCTCCTATTAATGCATTTCTCCACTCCATAGTTATGTACTGCTTTGATTACTACTACCACATCCTCAGTGGCCTCTCTGCATTTCACTTCATTTCCCATTTCCAATCTAGGCAAAATTCTTCTGCCAAAAATCCACCTACTCTTCTGCTGCTCTGACTGCATGCTCACCTTCTTGAGTCCCTTTATTGGCATCATTTTACCTCCTGCAACATGTTAACACTTCTTGTCTTCCCCTCCAGTGTCTTGTAGTACGTCAACCCATCCCCACCTCTTCCCTACTTTCATAGAGAACATATAGGTTTCACAGGTTATATTACAAAACACAGACCATGTTTTTGATACTTAAAAGCTGATATAATCAAAGAAAACCGTAGCCAACACTTCTGCTTTTTAAAATCCAGCCAAATAACAACATATGCGTGCATACCTTGTATAAAAAAGATGCCCACAGAAAAGCTGTATTTTCTACTAAATAAATAAACAAAAATGCTAAATATTATACCATATTTTTCAGCAACAACCAGAACACCTAAGTCACTGTGAAGTTTTTAATCACTGGATATGTAATGCCAAAGCTGCCTATTTATTTTTCATTCCAGCCTTCTAACATAGCAGACCCTTAATCCAAAAGAAACGCCTTCAATCTCACTGAGGCTTATATGTAAATTGCAGAAATGGTCCATCAGAACACAGGAAGAGATAGCTGCTAACTGACGTTATCAACAAAGAAGGAATCATAAATGCTGGTATGCTATTCTGCTCCTTAAAATACTTCTGCATTTAGGCCCACTTACCATTTAGAAGCATACTGACGTCCTTAGATCAAACGTGATGTTGACAGCAAAGTTGGTTATTCAAAATCTTGTGTTTCCTCAGTGATTTCAGAGTGGAAATTGTCTCTAAAACATTTCTACATTTTCTACTCCTCAGTAACATTCTACTATAAAATGCTATAAATAATTTATTCTCTAAGAAATTATCTGACATTAATACAAGTATGAAAATATGTGTGCTGGGCTGCTCACCTTAAATATACACTCAGCTTCTTTCCCTCTCTTTCAGCCTCCTCCCTTCCGTATGCATTTCATTTTTGAAACCCAAAACAACTTTGTGTGCTGAGTGCCTTCATTGGCACAGGGGTATTAGGGCTAGATACCAATCTGAACTGCATGCCTGGCAGGAATCCACGAGTCCCTTAACTCTTCGGTGGGATGCTTACAACTCAGGTAGTATTTTTGCTTTTCACAATTTGACAGTAAATCCAAGATAAATAACCCTGGCCATGTTTTTATTTCAAGTTTCCCATAGCTCATTCTCTCAGTTCCCTAGTGTCTTGCTCAGGGGTGATGGAGCTGGCAGGCTGAGCTCCTGGGAGTTGCAGAACCTCAAGAGCTTGAGCTTACAAAGCTGTCAGAGTACGGCTTCAACATATGCTGCCAAGTAGGCAACCACAGAGACAAAGACCTCAGCAGAGCATACTAGAAAGCAATTAATTTCCCGCGCTATAACATTTCAAAATCATAGAATCATAGAATGGTTAAGGTTGGAAAGGACCTTAAGATCATCTAGTTCCAACCCCCCTGCCATGAGCAGGGATACCACACACTAAACCATGTTGCCCAAGGCTCTGTCCAAGCTGGCCTTGAACACTGCCAGGGATGGAGCATTTATCACTTCTCTGGGCAACCTGTTCCAGTGCCTCACCACCCTCACAGCAAAGAACTTCTTCCTTATATCCAACCTCAACTTCCCCTGTTTTAAGTTTAAGCCCATTACCCCTTGTGCTATCACTACAGTCCCTGACGAAGAGTCCCTCTCTGGCATCCAAATCTAAAGTCCTTTTCCCAACTGAAACAAAGTTAAATCACAAATAATCTTAAATCTGCTACAAAAACTGCAGTTCAACACCCAGTTTTTCTGGTGTCCAGTCTGACAGTCTCAAGACCCATCCTATGTGTCTAATTAAAATAAATACATGCAGCATTAAAAAGGTATTTCAAATGAAAAGTCATCTTTCTCATTAGAAGAATGTTAATGAGGAACTACTTGGAAACTAACTGAAATAAAAAGAGCAAAACCAAAATTTATCCTCATATTGGATATCTGGTTTGATCTGTATCATTTTTTATGGAGACTTTCTCCTTGCTGTCGTTGCTATTTGGTATGCCCCTCAGTTTAAAATAATTACTGTGGGAAGATAGAAAAGGCTTAAATACCTCTGCTCCTTATGTCACCTCCTACAACTGAAAGAGAGAATAAAAAAAAGTAATTTTGAAGATCATTTGGTGCCTTCCAGAAAATCTACTGCCTTGCCATGGCTCAGCAATCAGTTGTAATGGAAAGGGTCAGTAGCTGTCAGAGCACCTTGCCCAAGCTCTGTAAAACTCAGAAAATGAAGAGGAACTACAGGAGTACAGCCTCAAAATGCTCACATCCCTGCACGTGGAGTTCTACCCTGTCCAAGGTGAGTTGCTATGTAGTCTGACCAGTCTCTCAAAAGATTAGTGAAGGATTTGCTGAGCTGCAGACAAGCAGGAAGTAGGTACTCAGCCAGTTCTGCAGCCACGGACTCCAACACAGACAGGATTTAAACCCAGGCAAATTCTTTTTCAAAAATTGATTGGTTAAGTAAGGCTTGATGGCTTCTACGTCTATTTGGGAACCTACAAAAGGTTGCAGTCAGATGAAGGCAAATAGGTCTCTGTACCTGTTCCTAGCAGTAAAGGCCCATTTGTATCAAGAGCTTTCCCAAGCCTGTTGTGATCAAGTAAAATCTCCCATCAGACAACGCCTGACCCATGCCTTTTTTAACTTTACACCCATTTGGCAAGGTATTTCATTCATGTGTTTAAAGCTAACTATGAACCTGTTTCTTTAAAGCCACCTAGATGCTTAAAGATTAACATGGATTAAGTACCCTGATGAATGTAAAACATGATAGCTTGAGACATGAAACAAAGATGACAAGAAGGGAGACTGCCCTTCTCATTTCACCACTGAGCTCCATTTCCTACTAGTTTCTGACTTCGAGATCAAGAAAGCTACTCACACTTGTAGACATACAAAGCAAACAAGGAGTTCACTGGTGCCCTAATGTGGTATGCACAAGCTTGTGGCAGCACAGCTTCACCTATAACCAATTTTATTTCTTAGGAAAAAGCTTTTTTCCTCTTTCTGCTCTGATCTTTTTCATCCTCCACACTTCCTTAAACCTTCTGCATTTGTGAAAGTTTGCCTGAGGGGTCTTAAGAGTTCACCTAGTTTTTCCTTCTACCTGTTCCAAGAAAACTGTCACCTCTCACAACACTGCCTGTGGCTGACTACAGAAATCACAGAGGTCTGACCTGAGCTGACTTTCAATCGGAGAGGCAGGAGCAGAGGCTGCTCAAGCCTACCCAGCACCGCAGTCACACAACATGGTCACCAAGCACTTCCACTGCTGTGTTGCTGTCAGCATCTCAGGTAGCTCAGGTATGTTCCCACATGCTTTAGCAACATTTCTGACCACCAAGCAGATACTGCCCAACTGCTTTTACAAGCTTTGAAAGATACAGAAATATCTGTCTCACTAGTCTTTATCAAACTGCTTAGCTCATGCATTTGTTGATAGTTTTTCCACTGTAGGATTTTCCTTCCAATCCATAACCTCTCCCCAGCTTATCTTAAAGGAATGAGTTATACTATGCATGATCACCTGTGCTTATAAGAATTAATTTCATTGTTTTGGAAAGGTTCTGGTGGAAATTACTGATTGAAAATTTTCTTGTTCTGACAAAACATAAATGCTGGGAGAGAATACTGCTGCTGCAGAAAATCCTGATGCTCAAATTTTGATGTTCGAATACATTTGTTTCTTAAACTCTTTGTGCTAAATAAACTGTATTTTACTAACGGTGAATGAATTTGCAGCTTAGTAGACAGTTGCTTCTCAGTGCTAGTTTACAGCAAACCTGGCACACAAATGCCTTTATTTTTCTGACCAGGTCTGTGTGCAGTACTGTCTAATATCACCAGGTGGAGCTACACAAATAATCCTATTTTGCTTCAGTTAATGACAGACAGTAGAGTCCAGGTTTTTCTAAAACTCGTATTT
The DNA here is from genome assembly GCF_000696875.1 of Nestor notabilis. NCBI lineage: Eukaryota > Metazoa > Chordata > Aves > Psittaciformes > Psittacidae > Nestor > Nestor notabilis. The sequence goes on from NW_009935951.1 coordinate 36,842, forward strand.
CTGGATGGCACCTTAAAACATGCAGCATCAGCCTATGTCCATAAATCCACTCCCAATCCATAGCAATCCAAGACAGTAAGCTCAGTTTGTGCAAGACAGTATTTCTTGTATGTGCACAGGAAAATGAAGAGACCAGGAGAGAGCTCCGGTCCAGAAGGTATCAGCAAAAACCACCTGGCCCAGCCAGCAAAGCCACAGCTCTGAAATACACTGCATGCAAAATGGCTTCAACAAAATACTCTGTAATACCTAAACATATCCTGAAGGTTCCTGCTGCTTCTCCTTCTTTTTGTGTCATTTTCTTCATTAGTTTCTACCCTTTGTTATAATGTTTTTTCTGCTGAACAACAGTCTAGCTTAGCCTGGCAAGACAACTCCACCTTTGATCATATAATCACCATACTAAACAGCCTGACACTAATGAAACTTTTGCAGCCTCCGTATAGCTGAAAACACAAGGCTTTGTCTGTAACTTCTTAGTAATTAACCTTCTTACATAAGGTAAGAACTAGAGATAAAAGATGGGTTCCCTGTTTTTTTCTATTGCATCTTTTTTAGCCCTCAAGTAAACAGAACCTAATTACAGCTGTTAAAATAATGCCACAGTTTCTTAGCTAACATCTATTCCCCCGCCCTAAAAAAGCAATTAATACCCCTAAGGGAAAGGTTTTTCTCACCCCATCCACCAACAAGTTCTATACAGTCACAGCATAAAACAAATTATTTGGAAGAAAACATTACATAATTTTTGAAATTTGACGTCTCTAAACTGTTTTCAACCCTTTTTCTGTGCTCAGTGGAATATTAGAGATTTTAACAAATTGTCTGTTAATGCGATCAGAATGAATCTTGAAGATTGTAACTCACAGCATATGAAAACTGACTTGCAAACTTCGGAATATAGAAATTGAGGCTGATTCCCAGCAGTTACTGGCATCTTAAGACAAGCAGGTCCTGCCAGTATTAAATGATCAGAAAAATATCTGTTCTCCTACAATTATTTTCAGAGGGATGTTTTCTAATATTGTACTTGATACAAATAAGCTGCAAACTTAAAAAGGTAGCAGGCATTTGTTTCTAACCATGGCACTTCTTCACCTGAAAACGATGACTACGGAATCAAACATCAAACCTCAATCTCTTACACTTTATTCCTAAGTACTTATTCATGTTCTCACTTTATAGCCCTCTCAGGCCATGTCTATACTGTGAAATAAAAAATGGCCCAGCCGTGGACCTGAATGGCCCAGGACAGTCCACATCCCTCAACTCTTAGCTCATTCCCAGGCTCTGTTCTGAGCCGCTCATACTGACTCCTACCAAACAAACCTCTTCCTAGATGTGCTAGATCTAAGAACTGTATCTGGGGCCAGTCAGTATTGTGGGGTCAGGGGTTAGTCCCCATCCCTGCTTCATTCAGCAGTACAGATGTAGGCTGAAGGCAATGGACCTGACGCTGATGTCATCAGAAGTAAGGTGAAAAGCAGTTTTACGATCTGGTCTGATCTTGCATAGGATAATAAATCTTGCTTTTCTAAGTTGATTTTATGGGATGTAGTTAAGAATTAGCACAATGAAATGAACTTTTTTTTTGTATTCACCTCTGAGGTAGCTGCAGCAGATTGATGTGGATTGAGCTCTACACATTTTCCATAAACTCCTTTTTCAACTACTTGAAAAATATCCCACACTTCATCTCCAAACTGCCCACATGATTTTTTGACAGATAAACTGTTATTCTACTGCTCTCTTCAGTGAAGCATGTTGTCTATTTTACCGAGTTTGGAAAACAACCCCAAAATACCACACTTGGTGGAGAAATACGTGACTTTGTTCAGAAAATCGTGCTTAAGCCCAAAGATTTTCACACCTCTCCCTGCACAGGACCAAAATTAAAGAAGCTAATAGCAAACGTGCCATATCACTGTATTGCTCTAATGGGTAATTGCTAAATTCACAAGTCCATTAAGATTCTTCAAAGTATCTACATATGAAAAATGACTTTTAAAAACAAGATAAACTTCATTGAAATTCTTCTCTTTCTTTACAAACCTTCCTTCAACTGTTCTGTAAACGACCAAGTCAAAATGCTACCCTAGAGCAGAACATCCTCCACAGTGCAGTTCATCTCAAGAAAGTCATCAGAGATGGTTCAGCAAGAAAGTCAAACTGCTGCAGGAATGAGAATTACAATGCTGGAAACCTCCAGAAGCATCCTAAGGCCTTTAGGCTCATCAGGCTTAGCTCCCGGGCTGCAATGGAAACTCAGTACCAAGATTGTCTCCTTCCATACTAAGCACAATATTCACTGAACTTGATGCCTTCAGACTGGTTGTTTCTAAATCACCTCCTTTGTTTTGGGACAAGTGATATCCATCAGCTTCTGCATTTGCATTCTGATTGATACCCTGCTACAGAATTCTGGAATCTGCTGTTCTTTGGGAAGTAATAGATTACATGAAAAAATATCTAACTTCTCAACAGTAAGAACTGCCTTCCTGTCTCAATTCTGTGTACTGTGTTTAAATCAATAAAGCCAAACTCCCTCAGTACAACAACTTAAGTAATCCCACTAGCTATGGAGAATATCCTAAAATACTACAGCATATTCAAACATTGTTTGCAAAACTTGTGTTTATCCTTCTTGCCAGGAAGTCCAGAATTGCACACATAAAGATGGATAACAACTTATAACACAATAATGGAAATTCAACAGACTTGACTCTCTTGAAATGGGTCTTGGCTCTCAGAAGTCTAGAACACACAGAACTATGAGGTTTTGGCTGTTTGGTTTTTTTTTTTAATAAGAAACATTACAACTAAAAAAACATCTTGAACTTCCTACCCCTCCCTGACATTCCAGGCATTCTTACTGGACTTCCACCAAAAGGCGATGTTTGCATTTTTTTAAAGCTGCACAAATTTGGCATATACTCACCTATAAAAACATACAGTATCTGAAAAGTGGACAGTGACGTGTAAAAGTATTTATCACTTTTAATGTATCAGATTACGTACTATTCACTAGTTATTATTGTTCTTGCTCTGTCCTTACAAAATTCTGCCTCTGGAAGGAAAAGACTACGTAAAACTTGTACCTTAAGCCTACAAACCTGAAACATTTCATTCAAAAAAGCAAATAATCATCTTCTTAAACTAAGTATATTAGTAAAGTCTCTGGCAGACTGAGAACTCATATAACCAACAACTTGCAGACCTGTGCTTCTACTTATTTCTGGAAGAATCACATCCCCAGAAAAGTTGTGCTCATACAACATGCATCTCCTGCAAAAGGCACCAGTAGACTTGTCCAGTAGGATTTGTCTGGGAATGTTTTAAAACATTTCCCCCTCTATGCTGCTTTTGAAGACACAATATACTAAGTCTCTCTCTGAATGCATCTCAAGTTGGAGGATCCTGGAATAAGCAATGCAGACAGGTGAGAGCAGCAAAGCAAACCAGCAAACTGCTCCACGGTTTTTAAAACTTGCTGGTTCCCTGATATAGTTCAGTTTTAGGAGGAGGAAAAACCACATCACCTGACACTGGAATAAACAGCGAACAGCACCTTTTGCTCTTGCAGGCATGTTCTTCCCATAGATGAAAGTTCAGGACTCCATGTATCATAACACAAAGTATGCTTATAACTCTCTGGGTCATTTTTAACAAGTGCAATTTGATAAAAAATTATAACCTTGGTATCAGGCACAAAAAAAATCTACTTTATAGCAAATATTATAGTAAATATCAGCAAATAAAGGGTAAGGGTTTTTTCTTCTAAAAGTTTGGTTTTAACAGTCACCTGATAATTTATAATTTTAAAGGAAAAACATACCAAGATGTTTGAAACTTTTAAAGCAAACTTTTTCAGTTTAAAAATGGATACAAATCACCTGAAAATCACTGACCTTTTCTAATTTTTCAAAGTGTTCTCTGAGGAACTTCATGGGTCGGTCTGGCTTTGCTATGCAAAGGTTTACAATGCACTCTTTTAAAATCTGTTGGATGTTGTGCTTCTGAACATAGAGTTCACATCCCTTCAGGCTCTCATCTTCTTCCACACTGCAGGAAGAAGCAGCAGCCATCTTCAGGCTTGTAAACAGAAAACAGACCTAGGTAAGAAAATGGTGCAAGAAAGAGATAAGAGACAGTTCCCAAATCCTTTGTCAGGGCGATCTGAGGGAGCGAAGACATTTTAATATTGCCTGTTGCCTATTCAAGAGCTATCAGTTCTGAAGGTTTTAATGTTCTGGGGTTGTATGTGGAAATGCTGAACTATGTCATCTTTGTACAACCAACACACCAGTAAGTACAAAAAGAGGATTTTAACCCCTAGACGGTGGTCAACATTTGGGAAAAAAAGGTGCAATTAATCACACAAGGCCATGAGTTTCAAAGACAGCTATTAAATGACGGCGTAAAGCCTGGGTTTTCTATTCCCTTGGGGACTCCCTCCCCATCACCAGTTTTCCGGTAAATTTTAACTTGTCCCCCATTAACAGCGAGCGATCGTTACAGGTCCCGGGGAAGACGGGAAGGAAGGGGCAGAGCCGCCCAAGGAGAGGTTCGGCAACTGGGGGAGAAAACAACCCCAAACCCCTCTTTATTTCCCTCAGCGAGCATACGACCGCTCCTTTACAAGCCAAAAACCGCGAGAGCAGCATTTATACCGGCCTCCTGTGCCCGGCACTCTGGAACCCCGGGGGCTGAACGGGGCGGCGGGGAG
>NW_009935952.1:0-764 GCF_000696875.1 Nestor notabilis
CAGGCTCTGTAGGCACTGACCTCCTGCCTCCCACAGTGCCAGAGGTGCCCCCCACCCTGCTCATTGTGAACACCCCTCATTCCTCCTCTGTCAGTGGGGAAGGATGATGGTCACTCACCGAATGCCGCAGCTTTCGCTGCAGCCTTCGCTGCGGCTGCAGCAGCTTCTGGGCCACCCACTGCATGGAGAGAAGGAAGAGAGTCGTGGGACCAGCAAGGCCAGCACCACTCCATCAGCTAGTGCCAGCTGATCTGCTCACCTCCGACACCAGGCACCACACCAGGAACCCCAGCCACACCAGGCACACCGGGCACGCCGGGCACGCCAGGGACGCCAGGGACACCAGGGACACCAGGAACACCAGGAACGCCAGGAACGCCAGGAACACCACCAATGCCGGGAACGCCAACGCCAGCTCCTGCAGGCAATAGGGGGCGGAGCTAGATCTTATTGCAGCAACAGTTGAAAGGTGGGACCTTGTCGTAGGTCTGCTCTCATTGTCATGCTGTGGTGGGAAGAGCACACCCCCACCTCATCCACAGTGGTGTAAGGGAGGGACTGGTCCCATGTGTCCCAAGAGGCCCCAGCGAGGATGGTAAATCTGCTGTTGTAAAAGAGTGACTGGGAAGTCACCAGCACAGGGGACAATGATGCTCCATCATCATGGGGAGCTCCAGATCGTCCTCGTCATAGGGACATCAAGCCTTGCAGCCAAACAAGCCACAGAGGAGATGTGGTTGGTGGTCCCCAGTGGCTGGTAGGGC
>NW_009935952.1:795-1683 GCF_000696875.1 Nestor notabilis
TGGTTGGTGGTCCCCAGTGGCTGCTAGGAAGGGCTGGGTGCCCTGCACACTGGCCAGACTGGGAAGCCTCCCAGGGCAGTGACAGTCCTGAGCCGCTGGCACTTGTTACTGCCACAGGGACAGGCAATGCATCACTTCTGGAATGGCTGACAGAGGGGCTGGTGCTCATGGGCCCCTGCTCGGCCTGTGCCAGGCACCCAGCACAGACCACACTCTCATTAACTTGTCACTGCCAAGTTTCTCCCTAAATCCCATCTTTCCCTGGGCACATGGCAGGATTTTTTTTCTACATGATGCAGAAGAGAAATGGAAGAAATGGCTAGCAATGGAACTAGATAATCTTTAAGGTTCCTTCCAACACAAACCATCCTATGATTCTATGAAAGCTGCCACTGAGCATGGCTGCTCCAAGGGGACTCACAGGGCTCTGCAGTGATGATGCAGTAGAAGGTCCTGGGACCCAGCCATGTAACCTCTGGCACTGCCTTTTGGAGCAGCATATGGATCCCCCAGCCCTATGTGGAGCCTTGGGGCTGCTTCTGCTTCCTCTCTGTGCCTGGGGTCACAGCTTCCCTGCTGCTTGGCCACATCCCTCATCCCCTCTGGGATCCTGCCTGCTGGAGCTCCCTTGGGAGAGGTTATGACTGCTGGGCACCTGGGTTTTGCTAGCCAGGGTGGATGCACTTGCTAGATGGGTTCTTCCAGGTTTTTGGAAGGTGGTGACCATGGGATGTCTGCCTACCCACGCAGTGAGGCTGAGCCTGCAGGCACCAGCCTGAGCCAGAAAGCCAGGGTGGAGAGGGTCAGCAGGGTCCCCAGGGAGCTGCTGGGAGCTCCCTGCACCATGCAGCACGTACCGTACTTAGCTGCCTTTGCTGCTGCTGCTGC
>NW_009935952.1:1737-2623 GCF_000696875.1 Nestor notabilis
TCAGCCACCAGGCCGACCAACCTGCAGAGCCGGGTGATGGGTACAGGGCTCCTGGGGACAGTCACCTGCCACCCCGGGGACAACTCCGACACCGGGCACCAAGCCGGGGACACCACCAACGCCGGGCACAAGGCCGGGGACACCACCAACCCCTGGACCTGGAGGGAAGCAGAGCTGTCAGACACCCCCTAAAACACCTTATGCCACTGGTGTGGACATGGTGTCTCCCGGTGTCACAGGAGGCTCTGTGGCACCTGGTTTTGAGATGAGGTCTCCACACATCCCATATCAGCTTCTCAGGGTACATGGGATGTGCCCAGGATTGGGATTCCCAGCTCCTTACACCCAACCCATGGGTCTGGAGTCCACAAGGCCACCCAGGAGCTTGGAGACCTCCGAGGTTCCCCATGTCCGTAGTTATAAATCCCAGCTGCTCTCAGGGCTGACATGTTTCTTCTGGATGCATTGGAATGAGTGGTTGTTTGCTACTCAGTTTGCCCTCACGAAGCAGCCGATGAGGGGAGCAGCAAACATGAGCTCTGCATCACCAGGTATGTCCCTCTGCTCATAAATGGTCAGGCTCATTACGGACAGGCTCATTACAGACACTGCCTGCCCCGACACTGTGTCAGAGCCTGGCACAGAAAAACCACTTCTCTTACGGAGAAACCATGACTGATGGGGACACGCTGCCCCCCGTGTTGGGCAGCCAGAAAAGCTGTGTTTTGTAATCCAGGCTTTTCAGCACCCGAGCCCAGCTCTCCCAACAGGCTGCTGGAGCCTGCCCCCAAAGGGGTCAAGCTCCTCTGCAGCCTTGGGAGAGGTTTCACACCTTCCTGCCTTCCACCAGCAAAAGCTTCTGGCACAGCACAGTGGCTTCGCCTCG
>NW_009935952.1:2828-6620 GCF_000696875.1 Nestor notabilis
GCCTCTTGCCGCTGCTGCGCCTGGAACTGCAACTGCCAGAGTAGTGTGAGATAGTTAGGGGTGTGGGATGGGTGGAGGTGACCCAGGGAGCCCCAGAAGCTGCACTGCCTCACCTCCAGCTCCTGGGACAACACCAACACCGGGTACCACTCCGCCGACTCCTGGGATGACGCCAGCCCCGGGCAGGACACCGGCTCCCGCCACCGGGGAGAGGTTGGTGATGCAGGGACACCACCAGCATCCCCCAGGCCTGGGAGGGAGGGAGCCCCACTGGGAAGATGGGTGATGGATGTGCCCACAGAGGGCAACTCACCGAATTTTGCTGCTGCTTTTGCTGCTGCTGCCTGTGCTCCGACTCCTGGGGAAGGACACGGGCAGCCACTAAGGTCCCAAGACCATTCCCACCTCAGCTCCCCTATCCCACAGGGACCCTGGGGACAAGCCCCTCCTGTTAGCACCCACCCTGCACTCCTTTGGGAGGTGATGGTTCCCTCCAGGCTGTGCCTGGGGTGCCACTGCTGCTGACAGAGCCCTATCTAAGGACCAGTAAAGTGACTGGAGTGCCCAGTCCCCCCACCATGTCCATGCCAGTCCCCCACCCTAGGGCTGCCTGGAAAGGGAGTGTACCTGTCCCAGTGGGGTACCCTGCCTTTCCCCCTGCCCCGATGCCAGCTCCTATCCCGCCGGGCCCGAAGCCTGCAATCACAAACAGAAAGGCAATGCTGAGTCAGGCACTGGCCCTAGGAAGGGGGGCAATGAAACAGGTCACTCAGCCCAAAGGATCTCCCTGCCTTGGGTGCCCAGTGATGGGGGGGATGTGCTGGAGGCTGCTCCACTGCAGCTGAGATGCCAGTTCAAACATCCCTGCCTGGAGCTGGCTGTGGCTCAGAACGTGTCCTGGCAGAGCGAGCCAACCACTGCCAGTGTCACTGTGTGCTGCTGGATGAAGTGCTCCTAGCCCCATGCCGTGGGATGCCAGGAGAGCTGGGCTGCTCCCAGCTGGGTCCGCAGGCAGCACAGCAGGGCAAAGCACAGGTCCTCTGAGGGACCACCTCACCCTGGGAGCAGGGTGCCCCTCACACCACCCAGAGGGTTGGTAGCTACAAGGACATGGTGTCAGCCAGTGGGGCTTTGAAGAACCATGACCGCATAGTGAGGGCTACAAGCACTCACCACAGGGCAGCTTACCAGTACTGTAGGGCAATCCATAACCACCTGGAGAGGAGAGAAGGTGGCAGGTTAGCACTTGTCTGCTGGTGGCCGTGACCCCTCTGCCCCACAGTGTAGCCCCTCTCTGCCAGCCAGCTGTGCAGCACCAGCCCTTGGGGCGCCTTCCATCGGGATAATAAATCCTCCAGGATACACCCCCCCATGATGAAGCCAGTCCAGGAGAGGCTTTTCTCCATCACCTTGGAAGCAGCATCTCTAAAAAGAACCACCTGCTGTCAGGGGCAGAGGCTGTGGCACCCAAAGCTGGTTTTGCAGGAGCCTCCCATGGTCCCACGTCGGCAGGGGGTCCCCCAGGAGCCCTGCAGCAAGAGCTGTACCCAGCTGCCTGCACCATGACCAGCTCCAAATGAAAGGGTTTAATTGGAATCAGGGCTTGGGAGCCTCTGCTGAAACATGACCTCTTTAGGAGGTCAGTGTGGAGGGAAATGGAGGGATTGCGAGCAGGAACAGTGCGGCCAGGGAAATGTCTCCTTGTGAAAGAACATGATCCCACTGCTCAGGATGGCGCAGGGATGCCCATGACTCAGTGGGAAACGCATGCTTGGGATGGGCAGCACCGACCTCCCACCACAGCTGGCAGTGGCCTGAGGAGGGGTGATGGGCTGCCACATCCCCGATGGGGACACCTCGAGCAGCACGTAGGGTGGAGGGTGTCTCACACACAAAGTCCTCACGCTGAGGGGTTTGTGGGATAGGAGGGGTGCAGCTGTCTGCAGCCAGGACAGGATTACTCATTCGAAGTGTTTCCTTGAGTGCAGGACACTGTCCCCTCCCGCCAGCAAGCATGCAGGGACCAGATTTCCCTCCATCCTGCCAGGCTGTCCCATCATGTCCCATGCCAGTACAGGGGCAGATGCATTCCAGGCTGCAGTAGCTGCGAGTTGTGCTGGGTGTCCCCCACCTTGGTGACCTCCCTTACCCCATCCTCATAAGTGCCTCACTCACCACAAAGCTGCGGAAGGGTCCAGCACTGGGTGACGCATGTGGAGGTGACTCCAAGGATCAAGAGTCTAAGCCCTTGGCCTCGAAGGGTTTTGCCGGGTCCAAGTTCAGCTCCCCACCACCCCCAGCCAAATGTGAGAGCAGCCCCCACCCCAGGGCTGTCTGCACCCATCCTGCACCAGCATGCAGATGCCACCAGCACTGCTGGCGAGGCTCAGGGTTGATGGGCACACTGGCTGGTGTGGAAAGGGCTTCTCACTGATCAATGCCATCCCAGCATGGCCGGGTAGTGGGGAGCAGTCCCCATCCCTATGGCATGAGGTGGGACCCTGATTTCAGTCACAGCTTCGGGCTGAGCCCCCAGTGAGCTTGCCCTGGGGCTGCTTGTTGATTGGGGACAGCACAGAGCAGGAGCTGGCTAGAGCATTTGTAGCAAATAATCCAAAAAGGAGACGATCTGCTGAAAATGTTATTTTCCCCATTGTCTCCTCATCCCACCTCAACTCGTCTGGAACACAGCACAGGGGACATGGGGATGTTAGCAGCCCCTGCATCTGTCTGCACCATCAATGGGAGACAGCCAGCGCAGTGTCCCCATGCTGCTAGTCCTGAGCCAGTCCTGACCCCTAAGAGCTGATGAACTGGCATCCCCCAGTGTCCTGGGAAGGACTGGGGCACCAAGTAGCGCCCAGCAGCTGAAACCACAGCTGTGGACACCACCACTGTCTTGTTGGTCCCCGTGAGAGGTGTGATGCACTGATGGGGCTCCCTGGCCAGGGGGATGAGTGACCTCCCCTGGTTCATTTCACGAAGGCTCCCCATAAAGCAGGTCAGCCTGCAGCTGCGACAGGCCAGGCTGCGGGCCACTGGCAGGGCTGCAGCAGGATGGAGCCAGGCACGGCTGCGCCACGCACTGGTGGTTTGCTCTCCGCACCAGGCACCCCATGAAAGGCAGCCTAGGGCCGAGCTGTGGCCAGAGGCCAGGCGGCAAGGAGTGTAACTCTGCCTCCACGGGAGGAAGCCGGAGCAGGCCAAATATTTCTGCTGCCATTTGCGGTGATGGGCCCCAGCAGGGGGAAGTCGGCAGAGCTGCCAGGGCCGACACCTGAGCCGGGATGGGACCCTCTCCCTGGGGATGGGGTCCCCCCAGCAACTTGTTTCGGCCAGTGGGAAAATGCCCATGGGTCTACACAGCACCCCAGGGATGCATGTGCCTGACAGATCTGGCTGCCCAGATGCTTATTGGTCTCATCCAGCACTGGCTGCTGTGCCTTCCAGGCGCCATGCTGACAGCTTACTGGTCCAAGAGCATCCGCTCCTTGGCGATGCTCTTGGGACCAGGAAGCTGTCAGCATAGCCCTTGGAGGGCACAGCACCCAGTGCTGGCTGCCTGGCGCCCTGTCCTCTGCTGTCCTTGCCTGGGCATGGCCAGCTGGGGATGGGCAGACCCGGCACCCAGCACAGGGCTGGGAGTTGAAGGTTCCTGGAGCAGCCCCACATGGAGATGGGGTGCTGAGCACCCACAGGTTTCCCTGGGCTGGAGCTGAGCCTCGTCTGGGTGGGCAGTGGGGGGTGACACCTGCCTGGAGCTCCATCCCCACCACCTGCCTGCTGCTGGTG
>NW_009935952.1:6675-6945 GCF_000696875.1 Nestor notabilis
GGTGAATGCTCAGCAGTGCCTCGTGCAACCCCAGGAGCCACAGAAAGCAGACAGCTCCTGCAAGGGCTGTGCCTCATGCCAAGGACAGCCTGGGGTGGTCTAGTCCAAAGCATGTCCCCACAACATGCTCTTTCCTACCTTGTAACAGCCAGAGAGAGGCACAGCATCATCCTCATGGGCTGCAGCAAGACCAGCAGCATGATCCAAGCAGCTGTTCACAGGCAGGAGCTGCTGCCGGACTCACCCGCCCCTTTCTACACCCCTCTGTCC
>NW_009935952.1:6999-8536 GCF_000696875.1 Nestor notabilis
CGGGTCCTTCTGGCACTGCTGGGGGTCCATCACCCCTAGCCCCTTTGGCTGTGGCAGCTTACCTGGGAGCTTAGGAGCTTTGATGGGATACCCCAGGGGGACACCGGGCTGCTGACCTCCAAAACCTCCTAGTCCTGCAAAGCCAACAGCAGACTCTCACCTGGAGCCCGCACCAATCGCTGCAAGAGGGGAGTGCCCCGGGGCACCCCAGGAGAGGAAAACGGGTGGCTCAGCAAGCCCTGAGGCATCTTCTGGTGTGGGGAGGCCACGGCTGTGATGAACAGGCTTGGGAAGGAAGAGAAGGATAGGCGAGAGAGATGGGACACTCACCAGGGATTCCTGCAAAGGCTCCTACTCCTAGGCAGAAACACAAATGCACCCATGTGAGCATCTGGGCTGGTCCTTGGGTTCCAGACTAGTCTGCATGGGTTGCATGGGCTCAGCTAAAGGTTGGCTTTGCTTGCCCATGTGCCCTGTGGGGCTGTGACCCAAAGGATGGGCTGGAGCCAGCCCCAGCAGGATGAGGATGAAGGCAGAGCTGGAGCCAGCCCTGGACCCACCCTCCACCCCATTGTCCCCAGGGGATCGAGGGGACCTACCTGGACCTTTTGGCTTGACTCCAGCACCGGTGGGTACTCCGGGCAGCACTGCCTGTGGCAGAGACAAGAGGGCATTGCTGGTACCCAAGACCCCTGCACCCAGCTCCCAAACACTTGTCAGCCATCTCTGGCTCAGCACCAACCCTTGTAACCTGGGAGAGGGCACCCTCACACACTAAGGGCTTGCTGGGACCCCCCCTGTGCCAGCCCCAGGGCAGAATTGCTGGGGAAGCGCTTGCTCCAGCCCTGGTGTTGCCTTTGCTTTGTGGGGCCATGCTGCCTGGACAGGAGCTAAAGGTGCCTGCAGGGTACATGGCACCTGTGAGTAGGTCCCAGTCGTGACAGCAAAGCACCAGCCCATGGCATGGTATAGCCAAGCCTGGGCATTGCTCACTGTCCAGTGATGTGCAGTGCCTTCATGCAAGCTGGGGCTCTCTGGAGAGTGGGAAGCCCCAGCCCTCCAGGGGCAACAGGCAGCACTTTGGCCTTGCAGTCATTTGGGCTGGGTTTTGGGCTTTGGGTTTTTTTGTTTGGTTTTTTGGTTGGGTTTTTTTTTCCCCTTTCACAAATGTCTTTCATTATAACTCACGCATTTTCAGACATGGAAAAGACATTCCTGACCAGCAACACACTTCTTCTGACAATGTCGAAACATCTTGTTTTCACAAGTTTTCCTCCCTCAAATTACTTTGCAGTGAGGAATTCCTCCTCCCCCTTCTTCCCCTCCTTCCCACACAGTCTTTGGCTGGGCAAGCCAGTCCTGGCATGGCCCGTGCCAGCTCCTCTCCCGGTGCTGATGCCGCCTGCTCCCATGGAGCTTGGCACGAGACACCACAGAGACACTGGGTCCCCCTGCCTTTGGCATGGTGGAAATGTCACTATGGCCCCAGTGAAAGGGTTTGGAAAGTACAGGCAGCAGTGATGGGGCAGGCAGGGAG
>NW_009935952.1:8548-9680 GCF_000696875.1 Nestor notabilis
TGCAGGAAGCCTTCTGCCGGACAGGCAGGGGATGTGCTGCAATGGCCAGCTGGCCACAAAGCTGTTGACTCAAACTGGAATGCTGGCATTGGATGGGGGACTCCCTCAGAGGTTGGGGAGCTGCTGGTAGTTTAGGGATCCCCAGCTCACCTGCGCCAGGGAGCACACCGCCTGGGAAAGCTCCAGGAATCCCAGCACCTGCCAGGCAAGAGAAAGGCAGGAATGGAGCACCCATCAAGAGCCATTCCCCGTCGGCACCCAGCTCTGGGGCCATGCACCTACCTGGTACTTTGGGGGGTTTCCCTGCTGCGCCAACTCCGGGCTGCACCCCACCAGGTACCACTGCACCTGCAGGCAGCAGACATGCCCTGAGCCCCTCACTGGCTCCTGCCCACCCTGGCAGGCATGAGTACAGGTCTGCCCCAGGCTCAGCTATGCTTGGGATGAGGGGTGTTTCCTTACCTGTAGAGACCCCGAGGCCACCAAGACCACCAGCTCCAGGCACACCACCAATGCCAGCACCTGGGGACATTGGGAAAAGGAATGAATCAGTGTGAGATGCCACTGCTGGGCTAGGGGTGGCTGGAGTGGTGCCAAAGGAAGGGACAAGCTCAGGACAGCTCTTGGGAGACAAAAGGGACACCCTGAGGTAGTACCATGGATGAGTCCCCCAGAGCTGGGCACAGGGACCCAGTGGCTTGGTGGTCTCCATTCCCTGGGGCTTGGGTTTGGCCAATACGCCTTTCCCAGCACACCAAGACATACAGGGTGCCTCTGAACTGTCAGGGATCTCCACAAGACCAGATTGCATCCCCCCAGCTCCATGGGGAAAGCTTTTCCAACCCAGGATCCTAGGGGATACCAGGAGCCACAGTGTTGCCTTGCCTGGCATTGTTGGGCACCCCCAGCACTCACCAGCTTTTGCAGCTGCCTTGAGTGCAGCTGCAGAGGCAGCACCAGGGAAGGCTCCCCCAGGGAAGACACCTCCAGGGAAGAGGCCTGCAGCACCTGCAGGGAGAATAACCAGCATGAGCATCCCTAGAAAGCAGGAAGGTGTCCTGGTCCTGCGCTCCATGCTGGCCATGGTGGGCACAGGGGGTCGTGAGCCATGGGGGGCTGTGTGGAGGCTGGG
>NW_009935952.1:9711-18147 GCF_000696875.1 Nestor notabilis
GCAGGCACTGCCCTGTCTTGCACCAGCTTCTCCCTGCATCCCCTGCAAACACATACTCTCAGCTACATCCCACCCATCACCAGCTCTGCCAGCTACCCAGGGCACCCTGCAATGTCACCGGCTGCTGCACACACCAGGATCCCCTGCTGCAGGTCCCTCCTCAGCTATCGCTGCTTGGGGTCAGCCTGCCATGGATCAATGCTATGATGCTGGGGGACCACAGGGATGCCTGTTGGTTACTGCCAGTCCCTCAGGTCTGGGCAGAGCACCCAGCCCAGATGAGACCCACTAGACTGCACTGGATGGGGACAAAGCCCCATGCTATCCCCAGGATGGGTCTCTGGGGACATCACCCAGGGATAGTCCGGAGCAGGGTGGCCAGTGGTCAGTGCTCACCTGGTTGCAGGCCGAGTGGGCCAAGTCCCCCAAGGCCTCCGACCCCTGTGAAGAGAACTGGGGTGAGCTGGGTGGTATGGCCAGGGCCAGAGAAGCAGAAACACCCCATTGCACCATCCCCATGGGATGAGAGGGTGCCCTGGGGACAGGCACAAGGACAGGTGACATACATGCTGCCAGCATCTGGGTCCCCCATTCCGTTCCTTTCTGCTTCACCCGCCCCCACCCCACCGGGCCATGAAGGGATGGAGCTGAAATGTTTATGGCTGAGGAACGAGTCCCTCCATCTCCGGTCTGTGGCCAGCACTGCCTTCCAACATCTGGGGCTAATCAAGCCCTCGTTCCCTCTAGGCGCAAATTCCAGTGCCTTTGGCTCGGGGCGCGGACACCGCGCGGCTGGGGCTGGGGCTGGGGCTTTGCGGCCGCCCCACGTTTGGTTTTAATTACGCTGAAATAAAGGGCCTTGTTTTTCTTTCCATGAGCTGAAATCTGAGCAAAAGGAGATTGCGGCCCCCGCCTCAGGCTGGCGCTCCCACCACATAGACGGGCCGGCGCGGGAGCTGGGGGCTTGGTGTGCCCCTGCACACCCCTGCCCAGGCAGGCACGGGACAACCGCATCTGCCTAGAAGAGCTTTGAGGGGTGAAGCGCTGGCACAGGGTGCCCAGAGAAGCTGTGGCTGCCCCATCCCTGGCAGTGTTCAAGGCCAGGTTGTACACAGGGGCTTGGAGCAACCTGCTCTAGTGGAAGGTGTCCCTGCCCGTGGCAGGGGTTGGGACTGGATGAGCTTTAAGGTCCCTTCCAACCCAAACCAGTCTGGGCTTCTATGATATTGTGATCTCTCCCTGGGCCTCGATGAGCACTGGGCATCTCCATTGGCACCAGCTTTGCCCCCTGCACATTCAGTGCCTACTGCCCCAGCACTTCCTCGCCATGCTTCAGGCTCTGTGCCCTCGGGCTGTGCATCCTCCTGTCTCCTCTCATCACTCTCCTGGTGATGCTTCCTCTCACCCCATTATTTCTAGGCAGTCAAACCCCAGCATGGGCTGCAGGAGCCTCAGCAAAAGCTGCTTGGCCACAAACAGCAGTGCTGCCAGCTTCCCACTGGCACTGGGCCCAGTACGGCTGTGCAAGTGTTACCTGGCTTCGCATCTTCCAGAGGAGCTGCGGCACAGGTTTGCAAACAGCAAGCACCCTGAAAGGGTGGTCTGGGGAGACTGGAGGGGACAAGGTAGTGTCCTGAAGCAGGGTACAAGAAGGAAGGCTCCCTTGCAACTACTGGGGCTTGGCAGGGGTCAATGTGGCAGGGCAGGGCAGAAAGTACTACATGCCTTGGCCATGGGGGTGCCCAGGGCCAGCGTGTCCCTTGGCTATGTGAAATAAACATGAGGGCAACATGGGTCAGGAAATATCTTGCCCCCTGGCACAGCTGGTGATGGCAAGAGCATCAGGGAAAGGCATCTTACCTGGTTTGAGAGGTTTTGCTCCAGCTCCGAGCCCTGGGGGAGAGTGATTGGAGAGGGATCAGAGCCATCCTTCCTCCGAGCATCCCCCAAAACAGGGATATGGTGCAGGATGGGGATGCCCTTCCCCTCACAAGCAGCTTTGCTGGGGGTCCCCATCCCAGCACACCCTGGACAAAGAGGTCCCAGTACTCACCTGCTCCTAAACCTCCAACCCCAGCACCTGCAAGCAGCAACAAACACAGTCTTAGCACCCATCCCGGTGAGCACCCACCTTTCACCCACCCACCCATGCCAGGCTACCCAGGGTGTCCATGGGGAAACAGAGAGGGTCACAAGGGTGCCAGGGGATGGGACATCCCCCCACACCCTGGACAAAGAGGTCCCAGTACTCACCTGCTCCTAAACCTCCAACCCCAGCACCTGCAAGCAGCAACAAACACAGTCTTAGCACCCATCCCGGTGAGCACCCACCTTTCACCCACCCACCCATGCCAGGCTACCCAGGGTGTCCATGGGGAAACAGAGAGGGTCACAAGGGTGCCAGGGGATGGGACATCCCCCCTCGAGTCCTGTCCCTATGCTGTGAGGCTGGCACTGATAGAGCCACCCAGGGCTGAGCAGCCAAATAGGGTGTCCCCATGTCCCCTGATCCCAGCTGGCAGTTCCCCAGCCCTCTGTACTGGCTCACAGGCACCCAGGGGCTCCCCAGGCACCTGCCCCATCCCTGCAAGCAGGGTGATGCCCTCCCCCACTGCCTGGACCCCTTTACCTGGGAAAAAGCCTCCTCCTGGGACTGCCCCTCCTGGGATAGCACCAGGGACCCCTGCAAGAGAAGAGACCCTCATTAAAATCCCCCCAGAGTCTGTCTGGTGGGGTGGGGGGGGAGCACCTCCTGGATGGGGAGATGCTCCCTGCAGATGAGGTGGGAAGCAGAGCCCCAGGGCAGGCCCCTGACTCTCCTTGTACACCTCAGTTTCCCCACTCTAACAGTGGTGACAGGGCTTGGATGTACCCCAGCCAGAAGCCGGGGATGGCATCCTGGTGGAGGTGGCAGCAGGACTTGGTCCTGCATGGGCAGGAAGGACACGGGGCTGGCGCGAAGCGGTTCTGGTTGGTGTCCAGCTCTGCTGTCCTGTACCACACCCAGCATCGTCTCCATCATCTCCAGCTCCACATGGCTCTGGGGTACCAGTCCAGCCATGTCATGGTGGGGTGGGGCTGTCCCGGTTATCCCTGCAGCCCACATTGATCCCAGCCAAGCCTGGCTGTGGCTGCCAACCCACACTGCCTGCCCTGCCTTGCCCTGCCTTGCTGCCAGTGGAAGAGCCAGCTCAGGTGCAGGACTGAGGTACTGGACTGGAGGGGACAGTGCCAAGATCCACTGAAACCACCTGCACTCCTGTGCCCACCTCTGTGAAGCTGAGCTGAGCATTTAACCAGCCAGATCCCATCACTTTCCAGGGCATGTGGAGCTCATGCTCAGATAACACTGCAGTTCTGTCTGTCTGGTTTGGACCCTGGCAAAGGGCTGTGTCCTGCAGACCACCAGGCAGCCAGTCCCTATGTGGAAATAGCAATAGTGTTCACCTTTTTGCAAAACTATAGGCAAGCTTATCCTGTATGTATCATCATAGAGTCATAGAATGTTTTGTGTTAGAAGGGACCTTAAAGCTCATCCAGTTCCAACCCCTGCCACGGGCAGGGACACTAGAGCAGGTTGCTCCAAGCCCCTGTGTCCAACCTGGCCTTGAACACTGCCAGGGATGGGGCAGCCACAGCTTCTCTGGGCACCCTGTGCCAGCGCCTCAGCACCCTCACAGGGAAGAGCTTCTGCCTCAGAGCTCATCTCAATCTCCCCTCTGGCAGGTTAAAGCCATTCCCCTTGTCCTGCCACTTCATTGTGGCTGGGGCCTGCAGGGGGGTTGGCAGCACAGGGAGGTTGCAGTGCAGGGGGATGCTCTGCTTTTGGCTGGAACATGGTTTTGGCACTGGGGCAGCTGCCGTGGGGTTTGCAGTGGCATTTGCAGTGAGGCTGGCAGGAGAATCTGGGGTTTGCCAGAGGCAAGAGCGGGGCTGCTGTGGCCAGCATCCCTGCGGCAAAACTGCACCCAGCTCTGGGCAGAGGGGATGGAGTTCAGGGTGGATGGCACTGTGGACCCTGCAGTGGCATGGCTGTGACCTGAGGACCTGCTGTCCTGCTCCAAGGCTGCAGTGGCTTCCCAAACACCCCCAGGAGCTGGGTGCATGCACCACGAACTGCACAATGCCCAGAGACAGCACAGACAGGTGTCAGGCAGAGCTGGCAGCCATGGGGAGGGGTACATTGTGCTGCATATCCCTATCTCAGATGTGGTGCAAACTCTGGTGGTCCCTCTCCCTGTGTCCATAGTCCCCTGCTTCACCCCAACAGCTGCATGCTGCAACACAGCAGGGATGAGGGTGTCCCCTGGACCCTGCTCATGTGTCCCCGACCACCCAGGGCATGCAGGACAGACCCCTCAGCCCAGCCACACAGAGAGACCGGGCACTGGGGTGCACCCACATGTGTGTCAGGATACACACGTGTGCAACAGGGATGCCAGGCTGTGCACACACAGGAGATGTCAGGACACACACCAGCAGGACACGCACCTACCAACCCATTGGGACACACATAGAAGACCTGTGCCAGGTCCTGTCACACAGACCTGTGCCCCCCCAATCCACCCCCAGGGTCCTGCTGGGGCTGGGGGACAAATCTGGCTCTGGAGCAGCTGATGACCCTTGGAATGGTGGGGACATGCACTGGGCCATTGCTCCAGCCACTCACACCTCTGGCATGGCACAGCCCAGCCTGGCTGCTAGCCAGGGGTTTACGGAGCAGCTCCTTTTCTGGCTCCCACAGCTTGGAAAAACGAATCCCAATTTCTTGCCTGTTTTCAAACAAACTCCGAGCATCCACACATCACCTGGCCTCCCCCACCTGCCCTGCTGGGAGTGAGAACCAGCGGGATCCAGCCAAGATTCATCTGAGGACCCCCATGCCTGGGGCCAGTGACCGCCCCCACCAAGCAGGGGGGGGCTTGAGGTGCTCAGCCCCCAGGGTGATCCCCAGCCACAGACCCCGTGGCCAAGGCAAGGTCCCTGGTGCTGGGTGATGCCAGGCACCTGGGGACCTGGGCTGAGCTCTCCTACCCCTGGGGAAGCTGGGACAAGGCAGGATGGCTCACAGCCTTCCTGGGATGCTTGGACACCTATGCCCTCAGCCATGCTGCTATACTCAGCCCCTCAGCATTGTCACCCTCCTGCGGTCCCTGAAAGTGGGGTCCTGCTTTCCCAGGCACTATCCCATGGCCAAGGCACTGTGCTCATCCCAGTGCCTCACAGCAGGTCTGCCTTCTGGAGGATTGCAGGGGATGTGCGAGTTTATCAACCATCTCCATGCCCAGATCAGGAGGTGGAGGACGTCAGCAAGTCCTGGCAGGAGCCTCTATGGCTGGGGGCAGCAGAATGGCAGGAATAGGGGTGCCATGATATTTTGGGGAGCCAAGGCTTTCATTCAGGAGCATTGCAGGAGGCTGCTCTCCCCTGGCTGCTCTCTCTGGCCACTCTGGCGCCAAACATAGGCTGCTCCGCACTTCTCTTGGAGCTCTTTTCTGAACTGCCTTGGTGCTGGCAGAGCTGGTCTCATCCCAGTGGGAAGGCAGTGCCCATAGCCCAGCCTGGGGTATGCTCCCTGGCATAGCATGCCCCTCTTTGATCTCTCTATCCTGCATTCCCCTGGCACATTGGGAAGAGCAAACTGAGTCACCAGCCCTCCAGTACTGGGGGAGCTCTGTGCTGCCTCTGCCCCTGGCGCCAGCCTGCTGGGACTCCAGGAAGGGGAGTTTCTCCTATCTTGCAGCTTGTCTCCTGAGCCGAGGCTGGTTGTAAGGCTGCAGAGCACTGGGCTGGCCCCAGCACCCCAGCACCCACTCCACAGATATCTTTTCAAGCCAGGGGCAGGAAAATTACTGTTCTATTACCTGTGCTATTTCAGATTGACCACTGTTAGTGTCATCTGCACCATTTCTACCTGCACCACTGGTTACAGCTTTCTTTACAAGCCAGAAGATGTTTTCTCTATTCTACAGCTCTCATGACCAAGTCCAGGCTGGAGCATCCACTGCAGGCTGACACCCTCTCTGCGCAGCCAAACCTTGTACCTTGCCACCCTCCCCGTGCCTGTGAACTCCTGAGGCAGGCTCAGCACATAACTGACGCTGATATTTCATAGAATTTCCATGGCATTTCCCCTCTTCCTTCACACCACTGCTTGCTTTTTCTTTGGAGAATGGGTTTTGGAGACATGCAGTGTCCAAGCAATGTTGAAGCTGCACTAAGTCCTGGACCCAGCTCCCTGGTAGCAGTGCAGGGGGAGCAGGGAGGCTGCTGCCAACAGCCCAGCTCCGCTCCAGCCCCCCGAGGCTCCAGCTTTCATCTCAGAGCGCTGGCAGACAAGCTGCACCCTGCAAGGTGTTTGCAGAGGGAGCAGCCCCAGCAGGATGGTGCCTCTGGGAGATGCCTGGCTGGGAAGGGGAAATGCCGCCCCAGTCCCACAACTGGCCCTGGGGCACCCTGGGGACTTTGGGTGTCCTAGGGAGTCCCGATGGTACCCAGGCTGGGATGCCAGTACCCTGGCACCTAGCCAAACTACCCGCTGTGGTCCCAGAGAACTGCAGGGCTGGGAGTTCCCTGCGGGTCCCTTTTGTCCCTGTGCTCCACCATGGGAAGCACTAAGGGATGGATGGACGGATGGACAGACGGATGGACGGATGGATGGACGGACGGATGGATGGATGGATGGACGTATGGATGGACGAACGATTGGATGAATGGATGGATGGATGGATGGATGGGTGGGTGGGTGGGTGGATGGATGGCAGATACTCCACTCAAAATGCTGGGCCATGCTGCACTTGGCAACTTTAGGGAAACATACAGCAGGTTCCCCACACGATCCAGCCATGCACCTCCCCACAGTGCCCAGTACAACTCTGCTCTCAGGGGTGCAGAGCAGCAGGGGATGATTCTGACCTGCTGCTGGGAGTTTCCCAAGTACCACTATCTGCTGCAAGCCCCTCATCACTGCTTTGTGTGTGGAGGGGGGTCCCCCTTTTCCCCTTGATCCTGAGATCTCTCAAGAGTCCCTCTCCTGCCAGGCTGGTTTGGTGCCACACTGGCAGTGGGTGCTGGAGGATGCTGCTGGTTGGTAGCGCCCCCACACCATGTCACTGGCTGTGCCTCTGTCCCAGCACAGTCCCCAAGGGTTGGCAGGGCAAAGGGTATGGCTGAGCCTGCCCAGTGCCACACAGCACACAAGGCTGCAGAAACACTGCTCACTCCTCCATGGGGAAGCATCCTTTGGTGTCCCCATCAGCACTGCGTCAGCACTACCTCCTCTATAAGCTGCTTCCCAAATTGGCAGACACCTCTGGAGATTGAGCCAGGGTCAACAGTCAAACTGTCACAGTAACTGCTGCAGTCAGAAACTGCTGCAGGATCTCACCAGGGGACCAACGTCCTCCAGACACTGTCCCAGCTGGCCACTGCTTGAGACCTGGGGTGCAAAGCCACTGTGGTTCAGCAAGCTGGCATGGAGCATCACTGTTGGTTTTGGAGAGTGCCCAGGACCGAGCTGCATCCCATCAAGCACCTTGACCCTGAGCTGCAGTTACCCAGGATCAGGCACCGACTGTGGCTCAGCTTTACAGGTGCTGCCTGGCTGGGCACCCCTCTGAGCTCACGCTCCCTGCACAGTCAGAGGCAGACCAGCCCGTGGCTGGAGTCCGCCACCAAAGAAGGGCAGAGCAGGGAGCTGCAGTGCTCTGGCAGATGGAGCTGCTGCCTGCAGAACCCCGAGGGCTCTGTCTGGGACAAGGGATGACACTGCCCTCCCCTGTCCACTGGGTCCTGCCCTCTCCCCTCCTCTGGTCCTCGGTCCTCTCTGGTCGAGAAGCTTCATGCAACAGCTTTGGCGCTGACCCCATCGTTAATGGTGGCTCTGCCCGTCACACGGTCTCCACAGCAGGACACAGGAGGGGTCTCCAGCGGCGGCTGTCCCATCCCTAACCAGGCTGTTCACACCTCGCAGCCCTTTGCCCAGTCTGGCCATTGCAGCGGGCTGGAACTCAGTGCTCAGAGTTGCTCATGGCCTGACCACGAGACACAAGTGTCCGTCCATCCGGCCAGCACCTGCTGCGCTGGCAACTCCGGCTGCGTCCCGCAGCGCGGTGGGACGTGCAGCCTGCGCGGTCTTTTGCCTCTCTGTGCCGGCAGCGTGTTTGCTGCACGTGCGTGTGCATGTGCTGGGGTGTCGCACAGCCCCTGCCCAGCCAAGGCACCAGCCAACGAGCCATGACCTGTGGCATGCACGGGTGGATGGAGCCAACGCTGGTGACACAACGCAAGGGGACACCCCAGGCACCCAGAACCAGGGTTCAGGCAGGCTGAGCGCTCTACAGCTGCACCAGCCCGGCCGGCTGTGCCGCAGCCACACACTGCGCAGCAGCTCGCACACAACGGCTGCGGGATGCAACACACTGACGCCCCCCGCCC
>NW_009935953.1:0-37002 GCF_000696875.1 Nestor notabilis
AACTTCACCTGACTGCCATGATTTTTCAATGCTGTATACTTTCTATTCTTCTATTAACAAAACTATTTTTCCTGAGCAACAAGTGCTCTAAAATACACCCATGTTCTATTATTGCATTTTATTCAAAGCAAAATAAAGTTATACACCATTTTCTATTAATAATATCCATTTGCCTTACTCATACCATCTGCTAGAGACCTGTTAGATCTTTCTATACACAATGTCTGCTACAGAAAATCAAAAGAACTTAACAAAACACTAATCTCATAGTTTATCAGTGTAAGTTAAATACTCTAAGTGACTCGGGATTGCACACGAGAGTAAGTTTAATTTAATATATTAGGTCTCCTTTGGGTTTTAGGAAAACTGCGAAGCTCAACTGTGATTCTAAGCAAGTATGATTTATTTGCAATTTGGTAATACAAATATTTTTATAGTACTGACCTTTTGTGTAATAAAACCAATTCTGAAAAAAATACGGTGCAAATCCTGAGCGCAAGGTAATGCAATAAAGAATGAGAACAGGGATTCTCAGATGCAGTGACAGAAAACAGAATTTTCTCTTTCTGTTTGCAAAAAAAAAAAATAAATTACCTCACATCATTTTTTTAGAGGCCTGTTTGAGAGAACATCTGGAAAGCATTCCACAGGAAATCAAACCTATATTAAATACATTTTGCAGGGCTCTGTTTCCTTGGACTGACTTTAAGCGTGCATACTGTGGTTCTGTCTTCTCGGCTGCAAAGAAAACACTTCTCTGAGAATCTTCTACAAAATGATAGGCTCAACTGTCAGTCTGTGATTTCTATCAGGGGTTGTTGTTAAGATTTCTATTTAGTCTACCTGTCTCTGCACCAAAGCTCTCCAATAAAATGAACAACTCTAATAGCTGCTTTCCGAGGACTGTGAATCTGTGTATTTTATTTCATTTCCTTTATGCTGTTTAATTTGAAGCTTCTAAATATAAATGACTGTCATGTTTAAAGATGTCCAAGCCTCACAGTGTCTCTTGATAGCATGTTACTCGCGAAAGAACTAGTGCATTACGGATAGAGGTGTGCTCACTTCATTAGCTGGGCAGACAGGAGTGTCTCTGAATTACAGGCTGGAAACCTAAGAAAATCATTGTCAGTCTCGAAAAGCAAGCCAAGGAAATTAGCAGCACTGCAAGTCCTTGAGTGTGCCACTGGATGCTTAGGTGTTTATTAAGAACTATATCATGAGTACACACTGAAAGGATGTGGTTCCAAGTACCTGAGAATGACGTCCATGACAATAATATTCTCTGTAACCACTTGAATAGACTATAATAGACTATTGCTGGCACAAGCATGAAACTGCTGTAGAGTTTGGAGACAGAAAATAATCTTAAAAGGCCAACAAAAGTTCTCTCTTTACAAGAAAAGTTTCTGTTGGCAGATGCACGGCCAGGATCATCAGGTTTCCTAAAGTTTTTGCATAGGAGAATCCCTCAGTGGCAGTGTGGTACATGTGGTGGCATTCCTTAAAGGAATAGCTTCATGTGCCCTTGCCATAGACCTGGCTGAAGGAAAGAAAAGGTGCCCAATGTGTCCTTGCACTCAGTCATGCAGGGTCTGTAGGCAGACAGTATGGCTGAAACTCATCCTGAAGCTACTCTAAAAACTTGTCCGACAGAGAGTAAGACAACAAATATAGAAACAGAACCACAGCAGGTAAAAGCAGATCAGAGTCTCTTTTATGTGAACCTTTTTTTTCCATGCACAAACCAGCCACATCAAGCAGCAAGTTCTGGCACTACCAAACCAATATAGCATTGATCTTATTCAACATGTTTTACTTGGGTTTAGAACCTAGATGGACATATAATGCTCGTACAAAAAGCACTGATTTGTACTGCAAGATTGGGAAATACACCATTTTTACCAGTTAAGGATGATGTGGCTGTCTTAAGAGGGTATTTTTGTATCCACTGTCAAAAAAAGCCTGAACACAGCCACTGAGACCTGACAGCCTGTGATATATCCACATGTTTACAGCAGTTACTCTGAAAGACATTGCCCATTCTGAATATATTTTGCAATGCTGCATGATGGCCAGTTACTGAGATGTATCTCCAGCATATCACAATGCCTAATTAGAAATGGGAGCATCATAACTGAGAGGACAACCACTGTAGTTTATGCTCGAACTGGAACAAAAGAAAGTGAACTGAACATTCAAATGATATGGTTTTAGTTTAACAGAGATCTTAGTCATATGTGCTTTACAATAGAAAAGATTGCTTTAATGGTTTATGGAATGTGCTTGAATAAACACAGTGGTAAGCACAAGCATGTGAATGTAAGGTCATCTATTAA
This sequence comes from Nestor notabilis, assembly GCF_000696875.1. Classification (NCBI taxonomy): domain Eukaryota; kingdom Metazoa; phylum Chordata; class Aves; order Psittaciformes; family Psittacidae; genus Nestor; species Nestor notabilis. The sequence continues at coordinate 2,340 of NW_009935953.1, forward strand.
TAATCTTAGGAAAGGGTCACAGTCAGCTCACACAGAAAATCTATATTCAACAGTAAACACACACCAGAAAACTGTTTCTGTGTCCCTTGTTTTAAAGCCAGCAGATCACCAAAGCATGGGAAACAACCACCACCTCCGCTGAGAAATCTTTGCAAATGCTGGTACCTTTACATCTGCTTCCACTTCACAGTAGTTACTCCATCAGTAACACAGTAGTGCTTACAATGTAATGAAAGCAATGCAATTTCTAGTCAGTAAACACTAAAATGCTAAAATTTGAAAATACGCATGTGGCTGTCACTTGCTCTGTTGAGAAATAAAGTTTTATTTTTAGTTCCACTGCTTACATTTTCTTGAAGCTATTTTAATAGATGAACTGCCAACAGAAATATTCTCTCACTGAGGCCTGATGCAGAATGATATAAATAACCTTTACGAAGTCCAGCGTAATGCAATGGTAAAATCAGTTGACATCCTTTTAATTAGCACTGCCTGAAGATTTACCTATCCAGAAAAGGAATAGTCAAATTCATCCCTGGAATAAATCCACTGAAGTCAATGATGTCAGAGGAAGTACGTTGGGAATGGACTTGATATAACAGCTCTGTTATTCACACTAAACATACAACAGCTTCTTGTCTGTAGCATATATGTGATTTGAAGTAAATGCTAAAACACTGTGTGACATATACACCCTTTCTCTGCCCCCGAAACAGAAAGTTAGCCAAATGTTACTGGGTGTACATTGAAAGGGATCAAAACCCTTCTCTTCACAAGATTTAACAGATCAGTGGGTGGAAACTACTCATGCAAATGGGTGGATGCTAAATTCCTCTCTACAAAAATCTCTCAACGAACAATTCAACAAATCAGCGGTAACATTACCCCTACTGGAAACCCATCCAGCAAAGCAATTAAGTACTTGCTTAACTGTAAGAACATGAGTAGCTCTGAATTCAGATCTTTATTAAAGTTTAATGCCAAATTTAACTTCCCTGGATTTCAGTATTTTTGACCAAACATGGGTGAAACTGCTTAATTATGTAGTTAATTACTTCCCCCTGAAAAATTAACAAAATGGGTTACATTTGCCCTGCTGTAACCCCCTTTCTGGCTTGTCTTTCTTATCTGTAGTCTCCTTATTTCTTAAAACTATACAAGTAGTTTTCCCTTCTCAGAAGAAGAAAACCAGGCTTTTCAGACAAAATGATATGCAGTGACACTGTTGCTCTCTACAGCTATGTGACAGGAGGTTGTAAGCAAGGTGAGTGTCAGCCTCTTCTCCCATGTAACAAGCGATATGACTAGAGGAAATGGCCATCAAGTTGTGCCAGGGGACATTTAGATTGGATATGGGGGAAAATTTCTTCACCAAAAGGGTTGTGAAGCATAGGAACAGGCTGCCCAGGGAAGTGGAGGAGTCACCATCCCTGGAGGTATTTAAAAGACATGCAGATGTGGCACCTAGGAACATGGTTTAATGGTGGACTTGGCAGTGTTAACAGTTGGACTCGATGATGCAATGGTCTCTTCCAATGGAAATGGTTCTATGATTCTATGAAGGACCACATTTGGATCCTACAGGTGCCCCCAAGTTCCTAGAGCTAAAGTTTAGTGGTGGTGAGAGTACTTCACCCCACTAAATTGTGTTGTCTAAAAAAGGGACTGACATGGAAGGCAAGGTATCTAAATATAGCCTATAAAGCTCTAATCATTTGTATCTAAGTTTATTTTATGATTGCTGTACATTCACACACATGTACTTTATTCCCTCTTTCACTTTTTCAACCTCGTAGAACAGTTAATAATAATATTGCCACAGTTTGTTCTTAACCTTAAAAGTTAACCTGAAAGCACTAGCAGGAACCTCAGCCACATCAGGAACACTGCCAAAGCTACATCATGCACAACAGAAGTCATCTAAATCAAACAGCTCTGACTGAATGTTGAGCCATAGGTTGTGTTTTACAGATAATGGGCACAAAAGAATTATGCTCCCTTTTCGTGGAGACTGGGTTTCAGGAATCAGCAGAGTTCTAGCTGACTGAAGAGATGCCACTTGGAGAGATTCAAGCTTGCCTGACAAGGGACCTCAGCATAAAAGATACTGTCTAGTTACCACTTCTTGGAGCATAAACCCCCTGTGAGGCTCTCTTCATTGTTAAAGCACAAAGCAATGTGAAGTAGGGTGCAGGAACAAAGCTGAGCCATTTTTCTAATTACTATATCCTTGTGTCTTTGCTTCTTTTGGAGAAACGTCAATCACCCAGCAAGCTTTTAATCTTCAAGACCCTCTTAAGCACAACACAGAGAGTATAAATGAGGACTGGCCAAGCAGATCTTGGCACAGCAGAATGAGATCCATCTACACTTTAATAGGGACAAAGCAGTCTTGTTTTGCTGGGTGTTCTGATTTTTGGATTCCAAAGGGATTTATGGATGTGTTTTAAGGAGGAACTGCTTGATTCACTCCGAGTTTTATTCAGAGGGAAGAAATTTAAAATTACCTTCATTTACAGGGGGAGGTGATAGTAATACTCTGTCTGTTTTACTCTGCTAATGGAAGACATCAATGTAATGAATCACATAAAGGACTAGAAAGGAAGAAAAAATAACATGATAATGCAGCATTTTCTATCTTTAAATTGCCTTGACTAGAAAGGGTTTTGCTTATTTTGCAGAGACTGCATTAATATTTTTTTCCAGGCTAGCAATTCCCCACACACATACTCCACTACACCATCATGCTTCCTCTGCAGAGCACACCAGCTTCTGTCCCACCTCCCCCCAGATCCCATTGTTTGAATTTTCTGAACTGCCATCATCCTTACCATTAATTCATTAAAATGAATTGATATCTGGGGTTTTTTTCACTTAAATACACACAGTACCTCCAGCAATATATACATATATATATATATGCTTGTATATATATATACATATAAAAATCATTCTTCAAGTTCAGGCTATGCTTATAGACATGAGGTGTGGGCATGCTGCAGTATATGGGCTGAAAGGGAGCTTTACTTTTTTTCCTATCCCACTTGGTGTTTTGCAGTCACAGGAGCCTTCCTGATGTCACGCACAGAGAGAGCAGGGAGGATTTGCAGGTAGCCTGAGCTCAAGCTAACCCTATTATACTGCAGACATCCTACATGTAGTGCAGGGTGAGTCAGGCAGCACATGAGGTTTTACGTCCACTCCCCGACTCAGTCTCCAAACATGCAATATAGGCATAGCCTGCATGTCTCTAGAAATCAAGAGTGTCCCTGTTTTAATGTCCTTAACAGCATTACAAAAACTATGTTGTTGTCCTGGTTTTGCATACCCACAGCAAAACAATCATCTCAAGGAGCTGCCAGACTGCTTTGAGTGCCAAACTGATATAAATACCCTGGAGGGATGCAAATCCAGCTCTGTTATACAAAACTGTATAATGTTACTGTATAATGTCCTTGATGAAAATATCTACTAAGTGTCTTTATAACACATAAAACTAGAGCCAGTCTAAGACTGAGCAGTCAGGCTTAGTAGCTGGCCAAGTGAATTGTAACCAATATAATCTGCAAGGTTCAGAAAGGGAGGTAGCACCTATGTTTTCCCTCTCATTTGCTGAATTACAGATGATCACTGGACTGTGGCAGAACACTGAGGGAGGAAAAGCACATACACAGAGGAGCAGCTGAGGAGGTACTGGAAGTGGCTGTAACAGAGAATTCAAATGCAGGAGAGAGGTGGTGAAACTCAGATAATGACGGGGAAATCTGGAAAGGGAAAGGAAAGGAGACTAAGCAAGGGGAAGAGACATGAGAAAAAGGTAAGGGGGAAGTGAGAAAAACAGAAAAGAAGGAATAGAAAATTTGAGGAAAAGGGCATAGTTCTTCTTCCCTTTTTCCACACATCCTATTAGTGCATTCCTCCCTACTATCTGTTAATGCTGTAACTGAAGAAGGCTCCCTCCTAACACAAGATGCTGGGCTCCCCCTCTCCTACAGCAGGACAAAAAAGGCTGACTGCACATTTATAACATCTCCTCATAGATTTGCCTACAGTGTTGAACCACCCTCCACTCTGGCAAATCTTATCCATGGGTGTGTAGGGTTTGCAGCCACTAACGGTGCTTGTTGCAGGAACAGCCCAGAAATCTTACAAAGGGAACCACTTTTATGAACAGGTACTGGTATAAAGCACTTGCAGGTTAGCACATGCCTTATGGAAAAGGATCACAGCTACAGTGACTCCCTTTCCATGGTAACGTATCATTAAAAATGTTCAACAACATTTAAATAAGGAAAATTAATTTCTTGGCAAGTTTCTTATGTTTTCAGGAAGCACAGCAAGCAGCTGGGCTTTGTTCTAGCTTTTACTGTGGATGAACACTTATGCACTGATGAAAATGTTTGCGTATCTTCACCCAGTGTTCTTACATCTGTAGAAGCATATACCTTTCATACAGCATTGAATGGGCGGTTGCAACAAGATTTTGACTAGTTTCTGGTCACCTGTCCAGTCTGGAGGTTAAAAAACACCAGTGAAAGCACATTTATAAAGATTTAGCATTCTGAATACACAGTGCTGAAAATATCTTCGTTGTATTTTTAGGGACATGACCCATCTACCGAAACCTAACAGGACATTTTGTTATTATCCTTCATACATTCCACGAGGAAAAGTTATTTAAATGTATGATGCAACCATTTCATCTGGGTTTCTTTTCAGTATCAAATAGCTATAGCCAGCAATGTGTGTTTTTCAGAGAACTAAAGGCAAAACATTAATCATATTTATTTTAGGGGGAAAAAAAAAGGCCCAAGCACCTATCTGCTGAATTAGTCAAGAAGTACTTTCTGGCTATTTTAAATTAAAAATGAGCCTCAATGATTTGACCAACCATTTTGAATATAGTAATTATGGAGGACAAGAAACATGCTGTTACTAGATTCTTACATTAGCAAAAAATGCCTCATGTTATGCTACCCTTCTTTTCAGACCTTTGCAGCATGTGACTGGATTGATACTATTCTTTTAATAACTAACATATCTGTGTCATTATCATTCTGGTCAGTGCCTTCTAAAGATATCCAGGAGACAGAAGATTTATGCAAATTCAAACCACAGATTATTAAAAAGACCAAACTAATGAATCACACTTTCATTACCCAAAGAAAACAGTATCTGAAATACTGTCAAATGTGGTGGTGGCAAAAATGAAGTGCATTGCCTTGAATGTATTTTGCAAGCCTGCCAGTCAACTTTCTGAAGTTTAATTGGTGGCTGAAGTGATCAGAACAGGAGGTTCCACAGAGGTTTGAGTTACTCCAGGTCAACATAATTGGTGAAAGTTTTTGAAAGTACATTGACTTGCCTTAGAAGCTTTATGTTCGTAACAAAAAGTTTAATCTAATGGCTTCTTTTTGTTCTTTTTTGCTTTTCTTCTCAGTGAGCATTGACAGGCACGCCTGAGAGACTCCAATTGGTTTCAAAGCTGGATATGGACTGGGATACAAGTCGAGGCAGCAGAAAAACGATAATGAAACTGAACCATTCAGTATTCTGACAAAGCTGAAAAATTAGGACTGTTTACATAAGCCAGAACTTATTTGCATTTCCTGACATTTCTAGTCTCTTTTCCCCTCAATTGACTGTTTATGTTATACAACTTAGAGAGTAAATAATGAAAGAGTAAAAATAAGTGTCCTGCCATCTCAGTTAGTGGTATCTGCTGTTTGGCCAAATCCCTTCCCTGCTCCTAAGTGTTACAGATTCAGTGATATATGCATCCAGGTCAAAGCTTTTAAAGAGCATCCAAACCCAAATATTTCAATACTTGTTTGCACATGTCCAGCTGATATTTTATACAGAGCATGGGCAGATTCAAACTTTGCATTTCTAAGCAATATTCATAAACCATTTGCGAGTGTTCTTCCAGAAACCCTTAAGAACTTGTCCCCCTTGTCTTAACTTGCATTATGAAGAAGCTTTGATAGATGTAATAGGCACACAAATAATAGCTTCTAAATGACTTGGTTTCACAGTAGGCAGAACATATTCTCAAATTATTCTCCCATTTAGATACTCTTTCTGATTTCAAAATGAAATAGAAGCTATCAGAGTTGGAATACTACTGACTAGTGCTTTTAATTATTCTTAACATTTCTGGAATTACTATGAGGGCTGATATTTATCAGTGCCAACACTTTCAATAGCAGGGAGGAGGATCTCCCTTTTCTCTCCTCCCCTGCTCAAGACCCTGTTCTCCTGAAGGACAAGGGCAACAAATCACACCAACTCCCTTTAAGTGCACAGGTCACAGAGTCAAAGCGTCTTTCACCATATTAAGGATAGGCTGCAAAAGCTCTGCTGATGATTCCTCCTCTCCATGTCAGGAGAGAGGGAAGGTATTAAATATACTAACAGTTTAGACAGCCCAGGAGCTATTAACACCTACATGAGATGACTCTCAGCAACACACCAAGCTTGCTTTACCTCCAGCTGTAGAAGGTGCTGCACTCACTGTGCCCCAGACCACACTGGCATTTGCCCACCCGTTCCCCCATACCAGTGCTGCCCCTTGCCCTCACAGCCAGGTCTCACTGACCCTTGGAAGAGCCAAACATTTAGTCATTTTACAGCAAATGAAGCCACAGGACGGACCTGTAAAGAAACCATTTTCACCCCAGTGCTGGCTGTGACTTAGAACAGTGGGAGCAGAGATTTACCAGGCTTTCCTCTGCAGTGTTGCAATGGAGAAAGCACAACACCAGACTCATAAAGTCAAATCAGACAAAATGCCATTAAAAACTTAGCTGCTGAGACAACATTAGATCAAAGCTGACCAAAGGAAAACACAGTCATGAGACAAGTAATGGCATTAATTTAACCAAGTAATTCCTGAACACAGCCTGAATAATAGCAAATCTTCCTATAAAATCCTCTCTCCCATTTCATTGGCACTATAATGCAGTGGAAGTTTGGCAGAAAACACAGTAAAAGTACTGCAACTCTACTAATTAACAGGACCTGTGTATAGGGAAGTCAATATGTATAAGCGAAAAGACTAATGGCACAGCATGGAAATGGAAAACAGGTACCCGAGACCACATGTATCCAGCTTTCACAAATGCAATAGCATCAGCTATGAAGGTGTTGAATGCAACTCACACAACTAAAATGAGATCCCTGCTCTGATTTAAATATGCTTTCATTTGGGTCAGCAGGAAACTGGCTCCAGATTTCCTCTAAGCCATCGAGGGTAGGGCACTCCATACCTCCTCACCCCTGAATAACACCTGGGCACATCTGGGGTGCTACAGCTAAATATTTAAGATCAGCAGTAGACATCTCATAAACAAACTTTAAAGTAAATATTCCACCAGGCATATTTAAATATGTACTAAGATTTATATCATATCTTCAGTGTCTTTGACATTTCACAATAGTGTTTATTTCCTTACTTGCTAAATTCCCAGAACTGGATGATCTACAAGGAATTTACATATTAGAAATGAGCAAGACTCTTGGGCATAACTTCATAAATATGACATTAGCACAACAACATCCTAATATAAACATACACAGTGCTAAGGAGGAATAAAGCATTTCCTAAGGGCAGAGGAGGTCCTGTATGCCACTGCACGAGTGCTGCGTGACAGCCTGCAAGGAGCTCACTGGCGGTGAAAGGACCCAGCCTGTCCTGTGAAGCAGCACTCTGTGCTGCCTCCCCATCCTGAACATGCAGAGGAAAGAGGCTGGGAACTGGGTCAGTGAATCAATGACCCTCCAGTTGTATCAGCCCAGCACTCTTGTCAGGGCAGGGAGATAAAACAATTCCAAGGCCAAAACAGCTCTGTGAAAATAGAGGAATGTAGTCTACAAATGTGGACTCCTTTTTTTCCCAATGAAATAAAAACCCCACGAGTAGGCTATTATGACCATTTATAAAGTCCAAACGCAGCTTGTATTCACAATTGTTAGTGCCCACACTAATTTACAATTACAGCACAAATTAAAACATAATTTACAATTACAGTGCAAATAAACCCCATTATAATGAATCATTTTTCTGTCACCTGGTCACTAATGGGACACAAAAATCATTCCGAGGCACCATTTCATAGAGACACCTAATGAGAAAATCTTTCCAACAAAAATCCTGTAAAAAATAAACTGGGGGCTTAAAGATTCCTCCGTTAAGCGGGGGAGCAACTGTGAACAGTTCTGGAGAAAGCACACACTGTAACTAGATGCAGGCTTTTGTTAGTCTGCTAAGGATGTCAGAGGCGTTTGCTTTTTACCCCTGACTCATCCTTTTCCCTACTGGGTATTCTGACCCTTAGTCCTGGCAAATCCAGCAGTACCAAAAAGTTCCTCTCTGGTACCTCATTAATCACTCCCCTGCCATGTGCTATCTTACCTGCAGATGTAATTCTTCTTGCAGGATTCTTGTAAATTCAGGCAGTTTGGTTTCTCCCTGTCCTCATATGAACACACAGGAACAATAGTCTGCCGTCTCCTTTCTGTACAGGCTACGTCTCGACAGGAGCAGAAGAGCATCCCGTAGCTGTGCTTTGGGGGGACTTTGTCAAAAAATAGCCGGAGGGCCTTATGACACTTCCGCTTGTTACAGATTTCATTAGACGTGCTGCTGGTGCAGGGGGTTATGTAAGCAGATCTGAACCTCTTGCAGGTATCATTTAGGTTACAAGCTTTTGCTGCATCCAAGCAATTGTTCCCCTTTGTAAGTACTGGCTCCACTAGAAAAAACAACACAACAGCAGTGAGAAACGCGGCACATTTATATGGTGGTTTGATGACTTTTTTGTTTGTTTCACTGTCAATGAGATCCTGATTAATATATTTGTTACATGTAAAACTCTCAGTGCCAGAAACTGTGAGCAGTCCTTATGTTTCTTAGGGTAATGGTTTAACAAGTGAGCAAGAGCACAGGCATGCTTTAAGAACAGAACGCTGGCAAATAAATGACCATTGCACCGGGCAGGCTGTACTTCATCTTCTTTGTAGCAGACATGCAGGATGAAAACAGGGTGAGACTTAGCCTCACTAAAGAGCTATTAAAACCACTGGTAAGTTGGTAGGGATACGTTTAGCCAATCACACAGGAGCATAGAAGGTGGGATACTGGCTGGTTTTGTACAGCCCTGACGTTCCTTGACCAGTATAAAAGACATTCAGTGTCTACAACAAGTAACGATATTTAAATGTAATTCGTGTACCCTGCAGAATGTAAAAGCCACATGCCTCTTACTATAGCTTTTGAGGTATGAGAACAGCCCACCCAGGCAGAAAGGAAAGCAGGTGTAGCCCCATGACTGCGAGATATCTAAGGCCACCCACAAGGCCTGTAAGCTCCGCACTTAGTTAAAGACACTTACATGAGATCTATAGAATGCCACCTGAACCCTGAAAGTTTTATGAGTTTACAAGTTTTGAGGAAGCTGATGTAGAATTAATAAGTAACTGGAAAAAGGCATTTTAAAACAAGGAGTATGTCTCCGCTACAAGAAGTTGCAGAAAAAATTAAACTCAGATAAAAGTTAAGACTATAATTACACATTTAATTTTGCAATACTTTATCCAGATATTAAAACCCAATATATGCTTTGCTTGAAAATGAAGGCAACTGGTATTAGAATGCAAAATTCAATTAAGAATAATCATAATGCTGCTTTGGATATTAGGAATGCCAACATCACAGGTCTAAGAAAATACATTAACTTCCCACTGCTACAGAATTTGCAAGCAGAACAAAACATTCTGCAAATAACTAAAAACTGCACTGAAACCTCTTAGGGAGATTGGCCAAACATAAAACATCTCCAGTGACCTAAAGCCTTGTTTTTCTAGACATTCCAGCTTTTCCTAAAAACTCTGTCCAAGGCCCCTCTACAACTCAATGCCACTCCTCTGCATTCTCCTACTATGCTGCTGCCCATTCCCAGATCAGGACATCAACCTTTTCTCTTTTTCCATGGCAGGAAAAGAAGATGCAGCTTGAGGGATGTTCTGCACTGAGGTACTGCGCTTGTTTGAACTGCCCGTGTCCAGGATGGGCCTTGGGTACTAGCACACACTCAGCGTTATAGAGACATATACATATATATACACCTCTACTCCTCCATGTGTCTTACCTATCCAGGAATAACGCAATGTATAAGGAGCACTAGATTTGGTTTTGACTCTACTAATATGCTTCAGCTACATTCAGGAGGTTCATACACCTTTGTATATTTAACATTCACACTCCAAGTCCTTCCCAATCTCAGTTTCTTGCACAATAAACTGCAACTTTTTGCTTCTTACCTTCATAAATTACAGAATTATAAACATGCAGCATTTAACAGAGCCAAGCATTTCTTTCAATAGCAGCCTCCCACAGTTTAAGCAACACCAGATGCAGGAGATATCCAAAATACAACCCTCTCAGAAAATTGTAACACTTCTACATAATATGTTTTACTACATTAACATCCAACTATAATCTTAACTATGAACTCACAAAGTTTTTTTTAATACAGTATATAGAATTATATGTTTAGTACAAATATAATTACTATGTAATCCGCAGGGCATATAATTATGCAATATATGAATAGCACATGCTAATTACTGTGTGATTGCAGAGTAATTACATGGTTATTTGTGCCTGGAGTCAACTGCTGAATTCCACTCTTCAAAACAAGATTCTGTGGAAGAGCTCCGAATGGGGCATTGCAATACGAACAGACATCAGCTTGCTGTGGGATATATTATAAAGCATGCTTTAAAAAAACACCAAGATGTAATAAAACACCTCTTTGCTGATATCCATAGATATGATTTCCATTAAGGGTCCAAATTGGAGCAAATGCTGCTACAGAATTAAAAAGCACTGCGAATATGAACACCTCAAAAATCAAAAGAGACAGGTTAATCAATCTCTTTAAAAAGTAGAGTAGAAGCCAATCCACTGACAGCGCAAACAGCACTGAAAGGTATCTTGGATGAAAGTTGAATTAGGCGTAAATTGTTCACAAACAACAGTTACACATATTCATATCTTTCATGCAATTTATACCTACCCAAGGCTCACATTCCTCTACATGTCAACTCTGAACATGGACCAGGGGTTTTTTTGGTTGTTATTTAAATTAGCCCTGGCTGCGACATGCCACTTGCCTTACCTATTTTGACACATATGTCCCTAGTTATTGTTTCTGGCATATTTATCATCACATTATACAAACTATTTTACCTTTTGAAACCAAGACTACATACAACATGTAAGAAAGGTGCACCAACTGCATTTGAATGACATGAGACTGTCTAAACCAGCTCTTCTCAGAAATGCCAACTAGTCCCAAGGTTTTAAGCCACGTTTTAATGCAAAACTTGCAATGCAGAACACACTCTATGCTTTATTGTTACACAAAAGTACAACATAATTATTCCTGAGTCCTGTGGTCGCTACAAACAGTTAACCATACTGAGAGTGTTTCTGAGGGTTACTTACGCAGCAGTAATGCATAAGGTCAAAATCTCACCCAGCTTCTGTTCTGCAAAGCTTAAATTACTAAGACAGGCAGGAGTTTGGCTCTTACTAGGTACTGACTACGTTAAGAACAAACGGATCTAATCCAGAGCTACTTTTCCTGCCAGCATCCTTTGGGAAAGGTCTGTGTAAGGAGATCCTTTTTCAGTTTCCCCCCTCTTGGGGCACTTGGATATGGATGGAAGGAGATCTAAGCAGCAGCCGGGGACAAGTAACAATTCCTTCCCAATCACCATTTCCACACCCAGAGCTTCCCCCTCCCAAGTCTGCTTTGCCTTGGGCCCATTCTGGAAATCTCTACCAAATCATGCAGCTCTCCACTCCTGCCAAATCACTGCGGACTCTGAGGTAAGTTACTTCCAGGCAGGTGATAAGTGATGCCTCATGCCTGTGTGCAAGGCACCGGTTCCCACCCATGGCAAAGGGCCCATTAGCAGCTGTGAACTGCTTTGCTGCTATGGGTGCTACCCTGATGTGGTGCAGGCAGAGTCATGGAGCTGCTGCCTTGGTGGAAAAGCAGCAGCTCCCAACATCCATACAGTTGGGATGCCTAAAAACATCCTCCTATCAGGCAGTTTGCTGTATGCTACATGCCAAAACTCTGGAGCAGCAATAATTGGCTCACTGATACTAACTGACCTCTACATGGATCACTGGCTCACAGCTCTTCTATTGTACATGTAACACGTGCATGCAAGGTGAGATGTTCTTTCTGATAAATTTTCCCCATGAAAAAGCAGGCCTATACCTTACAGTATAAGGTATAATCACTTTGATTTTAGTTATCTCCTGAACCCTCCTCTCCCTGGCCCAACACTGTTACAGATGCAGTGGTTCTGGACTCTTATTCCTACACAACACCGGAAAGAGCCAGCCAAACACTCCAGTCTTTTATCCAGGGATGTTTCTGAAGTTTTAATAGGGCTTCCTCTGCCCTGTGTGACCTTCCTTATGCTTCACCCTCTTTCACAGACTCTTCACCTTAATCTTTCATCTCTCTTGCATTTCCATTTCTATTTCATTTCTGCATCTACTGAGCCTTTGGCTGTCTCCTCAACTCCTGTTAACCCTATGGGTTATCTCAGTGGATATTGGGAGCTTCTTATTCATGCTCCCACTAGATGGAAGGAGCAAAAGGACTACTACTTGTTCTATAACATTCTTACTAAACAGCAAAATGGACACTTAGTTTTCCATTTTCTTACAGCACATAAAAAGCAATTTACTGAAGCTGCTATTTAAAATTACCTTTACTGTTTGCAAGTAATTAGCATTAGTAGGTTTTCTAAGTGTTTTAGTGAAGGGAATGCTGTAAAGAGAGCAATAAATGTTAATGTTATGGAAAGCAAAATTACAAAGTGGTAGAGGTTACCACATGGGTATGGGCCTGCTCCAACACAGACACAGAATATGGCATATAGGAACCAAACACTGACCAGAATAAAGAGGAGAACCACGATCCAACTTTAACAAAAGTACTGCCATGGGGTTCACCAAAGTACCTCCACTTTATAATAAGAGCAGATTAAAAAATAAGGAAAGCATGGGAAATATTGTCATCTGCATTTTAATGGATTCAAATAAGCTATCATTTTCCTGGACAAATTATTTCTAATCCCAAATGGCAAAGAAAAAACGAGTCATCCCTGAGAAATCATGAGACTGATATACATACATATTATTCTGAGGTTCTACTTGTCTTCCTGCCTGTCAGCATTCAGAGAACAGTCAGGCCTATGTCAAACCTTTTCCATAATCATAATAAGCAGGTGCTTTACACCTTTAAAATTAAAGCTAATACATTCTCAGCCATAACCAGGGCTTTCAGAGTACTACAGAATACAAGATATGTGTTGGAATTACAGTCACTGGCACCAGGTGACAAGGATGAGGCTGACTCCTGTGTGCAGAAGGGCACAACCCAGGGCTAGAGCAACACAAGGACCTAAACAAACAAAACTGAGACTTTAGGTTCCCGAGACCAAAGCTGGAACAAAGACCTGATCAGTCGTTGGTAAGACAAATTCCACAGGTCCCTAGAATTCTTTTCTGAATGCACCTACAAATCTATTTGAGGAGGTAAAGACTGTCTCCTGCCCACGACTACAGAGATAAACAACATCTGCATCGCTTAGTAGGAACCAACAGACTTCATTTGGAAGTGTTCATCACTCAGCTACCATGTTATGAATAACTGCTACACCCTACGTCTTTTTCAAAACATCCTGGCCCTTGTTATTATGAAACTCCACTGATTAATCATCAGTTGGGATCTAGAAGGCTTTGGTTCAATGCCACCCTTAACATGGAGACTCAGCACCACTGTTCTCATTTCCCAGAAGGGTTCTCAAACCATCTCACTGTAAAGTGTTCTCAGGAAGGTGCACAGTGCATATTGCAAAGCACAAGAGAGAGCACAATGCTTCAGGCCAAGGATGAGAGCTCTCCCTGGGAGACAGACTGCTGGGTTCTGGCCTGCACCCAGGAAGGAGAGTTATTTTTCTTACAAGAGCAATGACTGGAAACCAGGATTCCCTCCCTGAAAATTACTCCTTTAATTGTAAACCTGTGGAGGCATGATCCCATTTGTGCTCTCTTCTTTTAATCCCCTCTAAAAACCATAAGCCTTTCCATACCACAATTCCTCCCCTTCCTTTCAGACCAAGCTACTGCCTAATCCATAGGGTACCCTCCCAGGCTTTGTGAAAACCCACAGAGAAGAGCAGAGAGCAAAGGCATCCCACTTCCTCAGACTATTCTGTTTGCAAACTTAATGACTAAAGCATCATGACATCTTCTGCTAGGTGCCCATTAAAACACAAGCTGCTCTCTACTCACGGAAGCATACATTGATTGCTACATGGACAGATGCACCTGCCTGAGGCTGTGAATCTGGCCCCTCGGGTCCAAAGTCCTCCAGCAAATCTGTTTCTGTATTTCTTATTGTCCATCCACACATTTATTATGTAGAGGTTTTTGTTGGTTGGGTCTTATTTTTTCACATAGTATTCCCCCTGCACTTTGCAAGGGTTCTGAGCACCTTGCGAAGGATTTTAGGTATCGCCTAGAAGTAGGGGCTCCTGACTTTGAAGTGGATAAATCTATCTCTTGGTCTGTTCCTGGAAGTTTAATTCTACTAAGAAGGCCACAGGCCCTATTTGCTGCATTTTGCATTGCCCAAGTTCAACATTGAATCTGAGCTCTATTACTTAGCAGGACTCTTGTCTCCATTTACAGTTAGATCCTGCTACCTTTAGTTGACCATTTCCTGGTGCATTTCATAGACACTGCTGATAAGGAGTACAAGAGATTGCAATGTCTATGCTGGATATGTGTTGATGAAAAAGGGAAGAAATGGTGTCTTAAGATTTCCTTTGATACTTTCACTATTTTCTGGGCAGGAATGAGGACAGGCTGAGCAGAAAACTCAAAGGTGGCTGAGCCCTGTAGGTTGGCCGAGGGACATCTGCTCAACTTGCACGTTGTCTAAGAGGAAAGCCTTATAACCCTACAGTGAACTGGTTTTTGTTCCACAAGAGCAGCGAGGGAGAAGAAACCCTGCTTCCCAGAGCTAACAACATTGTGGTCTGCTGCTGAAATTCCTTCTGTCTTCACTTACAGAAATATCCTCATCTATCACCTTTCATTTCTGCTATGAAACTCATGAAAGGTTATACCACGGTCCCCAACTTCCACATGGCACTGAGGACAGCAGTTTTGCATTATATTCATGCCAGCACAGTTAAATCAATTTTATTAACCGTAGTTACTCTCAATTGTCTATAATCTAAGTCAAAGAATTTGGTTCTTTAATGGTTTTACTTCTTCTCTCCAAGGTATATCATGTAGGAGACAGAACTATATGAATAAAATCAGAGGCTGCTAAACAAGGAAACATCCAATTGTTGCAAAGTAATCCAGTCAGTGTTTCTCACATTACTGCACCGATGATTTCAGTTCTGCCATAAAGAGTTTTAGGGTGTAAAGGTCATTTTAACATATCTACACTGCACTAGCATTTGGCATGGATTATGCATGACTGGGACCATATACAGAATATATATTTTTCTGAGGGAGTGATCTCGGTCATTCCATACACAATTCATGCTATGTACTGTCAGAGGCAGGTATTGTGATATGGAAGGCTATCACCACAGTTTCAGATGGGTTCTTCTAATTAATTTCCCCTTAAAATATGAGAAAAAATGTGTAACTGCATATGCTCTCATGTTATACAGTTCATATATTTTACTATTAGCTTAATTCTAAGTCAACATAATTGAGAATGAACTAGCACACACGGAGATACAGAATAAACCTGGGAAAATAGGCAAACCTACACGGTTGCCATGAGAAGTGATTTACTGCATGCAAGTTCTCAAGACACAGTGAGGGACTGTTTACCAAAGTCATGCCAATTTGCAGGGCAACTTTCAGTATTTCTTTTTATTACTGCAGAATTGAATTCACAACTTGTTTCCTCTTTTCCTCAGACTTGATTAATTACCATGTTAACATAACTACTGTTCTCCTGCTATAATGGGCTCCCTCTAAAGTGCTGCCCCAGCAAAATAAACCAGGAGAAAGCTTCTAGCTCTTTGCTGTAGCATTTCAATCCTTCCTAATCTCACTATTTTTCAAATTTATGCTCCATTCCACTAAAGCTTGTGTGAATATTATAGCAAATCAGATAATACAAGGTTATGACCCTTGTAATTGATCCTTCAAGGTTCTTTTTGCTTTTTTTCCACTTGACGTGGTAAAAATTACATTTACATGTGCTTGTTGACACTTGAGAATTCACTCTGTTGGTCATATACACTGTTTCAGAGAGATCACATTACATAATGATGTATTTCTAGTGCTTTACTTCTTCTTTACCTACAACCCCATTAAGCTGTAAGCAAACCTCCTGTGGGGCTGTAAGACGACGAGTATCAAGGGGGCAATGCTCCTATACTGTTCAGAGGCAATAGAGCTGGAGAAAGCATCATGTGAGGATACAGGGTTAAACATCAGCTACTATTTTCAAGTATTTTCAGATAAATAAAAGCAGCTTAAAATAAAAAGTTAAATTTCCATTTGTATAAAAATACACATTTTATGAACACAGACCATGTGTGCCGGCACTAGAAATCAGTTATCTGAAGCAATGGTTTCTGCATCACATGACCAGTGGAATAAAGTGATTAATTGGACTGTCTCAGTAAATGCGATCATTACACTTTTAATTAACCTTTTCAACCTCTTGCACCTTTCAGTTTTGTTATACATTAGATTTTTGCAGTTTTCCAGTTATTATGCTTGACTAAGCTTAAAACAATGCAGCGTTCTCTTAGAAAGATAAGAAACACAATTCAAACAGCCCTTACTGTTCCTAATAAGAAAATACCGCTGATACTGTCATCATAAGGATAGTCATAAATCAGGTGGAGGACAGACATTCTGAACTCTGTGGCTATGTTCCCACCTAATTTTTGTTTTGGCAGCACACTGTTTTTTAATGGCTCTGGCTACCAGGAAACTAGCTTTTGAAAATTCTTTCTCAACCTAGTTATAATTACTCCATATAAATCATACAATGATCAATTATAATAATCTTAGCTTCATCCATTATTTAAACGTAGCATTTGAATCTACACAGCTGGAGTGCAGGAAATTCCAAAGTCCTTTCTCTTCTCACTAACAACTGCTTTATTCCTGAAGTCATGCCAGTTACAGAAAAGAAGGGGCCATGCCCTTAGCTACGATATCCAAACCTGAAATAACCAGATTTAGGACAAGGAAAGGTTCTTGGCTCTGAATATAGTATTTTTAATAATCACACTAGCTTTTCCTTACCATCAAGAGAAAGAGCAATATATGAACCAAAGAGAAAGAGGTCAAAGGTGGGAACATGAATGCTGTCTAGCCTGACAGGAAAAGGGCTGAGAAAGCCCTCAACTTAACCTATAAATGCACATACAAATGGGCACAACTCCAACAGCAGGAACAAAAATGTAAATCCTTATGTCCAAATTTGGGCATCACATGAAATTTGTCCATGGACAAGGCACAAGTAGAGGCTCGGTGAGTGGTGCATAAGTAAAAATTAACATGTAGGATTTATTTTATTTTATTTTTTAATGAGATGTGAATATGACCCACAACAACTTTTGTGCACCAGGTAAGAAAACTCTTCCTCGTAAGTCTTAACTGGGAGCTCCATTTGGCTCATCAGATGGGTAATTGCACAGTAAGGGAACCAATAAACTTCAGCTGGGCAGTTTGGTCTGCCCAAAGCCCTTCAAAAACATGCAGCATTTAGACACAAGCAGAGAAAGTAGAAGGAGAGCTTGTCAAAGCAGGAAGCAATTTCTAGAAAGGCAAGACCTCATACCTGATAAAGCTAGTATTTGTATTTAATCTTAGAAACACAAGATTAGAAGGGATTTTGTAAAATAATCTATGTTCCTGCCCTGCAACAAGACCTACTATAGCCAGAACAAAGCCTGACTGATTCTGTCTTAGGTGTACTCAAGTCCATGGGACCAGAGGGCATTCATACAAAAGTGCTGAGGGATCTGTCCAATGTCACTGTAAGGCTGATCTTTTCATAGGTCTTGGCGATGAGGGGAACTTCCTGATGGCTGGAGTAAAGCAAATGTCACAAACACCTTCAAGAAGGGCAAACAGAAGGACACAAGGAATAACAAGTGGGTCGGCCTGGCCTGCGTTGCAGCAATGATGATTGGGCAAGTCCTCCTTAGAGCTTGTTCATAGATGCACATAAAGGACAGGAAAGTGATGAAAAACAGTCAGCATGGATTTACCAAGATCCAATCAGGTCTGACTGCCTTCTGTGTGAAGATGACTGGTTCAGTGGACAGAGGAAGAGCACAGTGTCACTTTAAACAGACTTTAGCAAACATTTTGGAATAGTCACCTATATTAATCCTTGCAGTTAAACTGGAAAACGAGTTTGGATAGGACTACAGGGTGGAAGTTGTACTACTACTCTGCTTTTCATGAGACCTCAATGACCTCCAAAGGTCTCTTCACACCTTAATTATTTGCCTAACCTACGCTTAACCTGTTTTTCAGTAACTCCACAGCCTCTCCAAAGAGCTATCCATTATTCTCTATACATCCCATTAAAATATTTTCCTGGTATCTAATCTATTACTTCCTGCAACATAATTCCCCATTTCCTTCCTAATTTTACTCCTTTTCTCTTAACAATGACTTTTTGATTTCTCGAAGACTATCATTCTCCACTATTTGTTTAAGCTAGTCCTCCCCAATCTACCAATTCTTTCTTTATAAATCGTGTTTTCTAGATATCTAAGCTATTTTATTCTCAAATTAGGAAAAAAAAACCCAAAACCCTAAATGCAAAAGATTAGCAAGAAATTCTTAGACCATGAGTTCCTGTATAAGTTTTACTCAGGAGATCGCTACAGACAGCCATAACCTGTTAATTCAAGAGCTGCTGAAGCATAGCTTACTCCAGCCTCAAGCAATACCAGTGTAGGTAGGGATGGTTTACACGCATTGACTGTCTACAGCAGGAGTATATATTAGCTTATCTATGACAGCAGCTTGCTCCTGATGGCTATAACCTGAAAAAAGAGCCAAAGTATATAAAACCTTAGTAGGAAAATTATCCTGCTTATTCTGTAGTATTACTCTTTCGGAAGGAAAATCAAGAGAGGACAGGGGCCTGGAGAAGTGATTGTGAATCGAATCTGACAACAGCAGCTGATGGGATAAATCAGGAAACATTTGAAAGCAGAGAATGGGGAAAGAGACTCTCCAGCATAACAAGAGGAAAGCTCCACCTTCCCTAAAGCTCTCCTGCAGCTCCTATCAGGTGGACACAGATGTCTGCATGGTCATGACAGAAGTACATTAGCACAAGTAAAAGAATTGTCTAAAATCACAGTGAAAGCAGCAGTAACAGAAACAAGACAGATGCTCAATTAATTGACAGCAGCAGTAGGGGTGGGGTGAAGGATGTCATCATGGCAGCAGGGAGAGCAATAGAGTCAGAGAACAGCAAAAGTCACAGCAGCTGTGCAAGCACTGAATCACCCCCTCCTTTCCTTGTGGCTAGTGAAAACCATTTGGGGCGGTTATCTGGCCTATCTACCAAACAATATGAGCCTCGTTCCATTAATCCACCACCAGCTGCTCTTCTTTTCTCTATCAGTTGGTCGCAATGCAATCCTGTTGAATACAAATAAATTCAACATAATGTGAAGAGGGCAACTCTGGTACCTCTTGTCTATTCATGGATTTGCTATGGATCAGCTTCAGGAAGCATACAAGAGCTGCAGTCACTGTGATGCTGCTTACTTCAACTTAAGTCTCATCACTGAGACTTCAAAAGCCAGTGATCAAGGAGATTGTGTATTGAGGCACATGCACTTAATAGAACAAGAGAAATAAGAGACTTTGGAAATAAGTAACTTAAATGATACTGACTTAAAGATTTAATAATGATTATGATAGTTGCTGTCCTGCTGTTGTGTTCAGGAGATAAAGCAGTACAAAATGAGTGTAAGGCAGCTGTTTATGATGTATGTCACTTACCTACATGCAACTGGGAGTGTATTAACTTGAGATCATGATGTTATATAATAAATTAGCCCACACTAATAATTGGACCACTGCCTACTGTCTACTCTAAATTACCTTTGACTTCCACTTATGCCAGGTAGGACATGTGGCAATAGAAAGCTTCTTTCTGATTCGTCTTCAGTCCTCTGGTCTTTTCCCTGTTCTCCACTGATCCCTCTCCCTGAGCTAGTCTGGTTTGCCTTTACTTATCTCCTATAAATGCCCAACTTCTCTTTTTTTTCCAAACGTAAAAATTCAGTTCTTCCTAAAAAAAGGCAAGCAGGAAATAGAATTGTTTTGAATTCATTGTTGAATCTAGAGCACTCATGCCTCTTTTTAGAGGTGCTGCCCCTATGCCTCAGCTGTCAGTTATTTAGTGTCCAGTCTGAAGCCCACAGAACACAATATTTTGACTTCCATTTGCTTTGATAAACTCTGGATCTGGGTTTTATGCCCTGATTTAGCCTGTGCTTTAAACCTACTTAGATCAACTAAGCATTTGATTAAGTGCTATCATGAACTGGGCATCAGCTTACGCTCTCCTTGGCTCCCTTTTTACTCTAAAATATATATGGAACACTTTGACTTTTATTTAATGTACATGTTTACAAATACATGAATCCACACATGCGTAGAAGTGAAAACAACTGAAAGAGAAAGCCAGTTATACTGAAATTAATTATTTCGATGTTCAAACACTAAAGTAAAATGAATGTCCTCCTAATTAGTAAGAAGTGATCCTCACTACATAAAATGACAACACTATTTACATTTAAATAGTCTATTTTATTCAGAGTCACTTCACACACACACACACCCCACTGAATTGCAGCCAATTCTGGAGCAGAGAATTATATTTATCCAGCACTAGTAACACTGTCCAAGAGGCACTGGAGGAACATGGACAAGAAATGAACTAAGAGTGGATAATACTCCTGTAATCAGAACTAGAACATTTACCCAAATCACTATTATTACTTTTTTCCAATGTTAGCACTCCTGATCAAGTAAAAAGTGTTACTGCTGCCAGGAATTCAAACCATGAGACTTTCCAACTCACATCCTGCTGAGACACTTGTGCAGTATTGACCTAAATGGATGGTTTTGAAATACTAATTCACTGGTATTAACTATATTAATCACATTCCCTTCATTGCAGGTGCAGCCAGTACAGTGCTGCAGACAGCAAATGTACAGTGGTAGAGCCATTCCTCTGGCACATAACACAGACCACTGATCACTATATGATGTGGTAATATGAAGACTACAGCTCCCTGAACCTGCTTGCATAAACATAGCTCTAGTTTATGGCACTTGCTCTGACGTTCTGTGTCACTGAAGCCATGGATGTAAAATGGGTTCAGAGCCTTATTACTGTTAATTTCTGTCTGGAAACCCTGATGTTTAAGCAAACTGTGCAGAAAACTTTTGTGAGCTTCAGTTTCCCGTATTTCTCTACCCTTTTTCTTGGAGAATGGATTCAGCAACACTGTTAGGAAAATCCTGGAAAAAGGTTAAAGTAACCTCACAAACAGGCTGATGAGGAGTTTCTTATTCCTGTTGGTAACGGGAGATTTAACAGCAGCCTATGTATACGTGCTCTTTGTATTTACAGGCTGCTTCATCCCCATCAAAACCAAAAAGGAGTTTGCTTATATACCTACTGATTAGCGTCAACAGCAGTATTTTTACTTCTGAATATACTTACAAATGCACATATTTAGTTAAAATACAGTATTCAGATTAAGCCTGGGACCTAAACTAGACCTGCATCTTGAAGCTAGTGATATTCTAAAATTACTGTAATGTATGAGAGAGACATAAAATAACAAAAAGCCCGAACCCCCCAAACAAGCACAACACATAGGAATCCCAAGGAGAGAAAAGAATCTCAGGACTCACTATACACTGGATACCACCATGCACATGTTGTTATGTTACTCAATCAGTAACAACTCTTGCTCTCCAAGGCCCTGTACAATTCGGAAACTTACACACGTCCAATTAAGTGCACAGCCAATGCAAGTATAGTTTCCTCTGTAATTCAAGAGCATGAGCAAGAAAGATTAAGAATGCTATTGAAATCAACACCAGAACTTCAAATAAAATGAATTATGATTAACTGTTAAAGCTAGAATGATGTAGAAAAGAGAGATATCCACGGTACAGTAGTGCACTAATAAATAAATAAAGTACAAAAGACCCACATATTTGACATTTGAAGAACAAAACTATCCATCAATGTCTTGGCATGGATCGATCAAACAGAATGCTACTGCCGAAAACCTAATAGTATGATGGTAATAATGTAGCCATAAAGCCTCTACTCTATAATTGACTGCTTCCACTTCAAGCTAACATGTCTAAAAGAGTGACTAATGTTCACCTAAAGATTTCACTGGCATTGAATGACAATCAGCTCACCTCATGCTAGTCTCCACAGATTGCTTATGCTGGGTAATTGTTGAGGGACATGAGCCAGAGGGAAAATAGTCTACTTAAAGGAGGAAATTTTATATGAAGAATGGTATGGTAATCTCAAAGGAAAATATACAGTTTCTTTCTGATTGTAAAACATAGTGCAATACTTTACCCCAGCCAACACATTCCTTTCCTAAAGCAGAAGCATCAGTAGCAGCTCCATAAATAGTCCAGAATAGGTTTTATATTTCAAATAGGTATTTAAACTTTCAGCAAGGTGTAAGAAATACACGGTATGCTTCCCAAAATTATAGGCTATGTTCTTTGAATAAGGAACATATTTTTGAGAATTTACAGGTAGGTTGTATGCTCTGGTCAGATTTTCCTTTGGTAGAGGGGAAAATAATGCAACTTCACTGAAATTCAATACTTAATTGATGTAAAACTAAACAGAACTACACACTTCAATGACACAATCTGTGTTTATATCTTACTTCTGTGGTCTCACAGAGCAGGCTATCTTAGAAACAGTATGAGATAACACGCAGTTTATTTAGTTTTAATTCAGGAGACTAAGAGGAACTCAAGCATATTTTTGTTCTTTCCTGAATGAAAAAAAACCCAAACAACTGAAAACCTGAAGAATCAGTTTAGGTTTTTTAATCTTTTGAGGCCAGAAGGAGAAATGTAAATTTGCTTTGTAAGTTTCACTACAGATAAAAATATATTTATAATTAAAATGTTTGGAACTCTCTAATGGACCATGAGTGTAAGTCAAATTGCTCTGCCGCCTTTGATATATACTTAAACATAATTGGCTAGTCCTAGTGATGTATTTTTAAAGAGCTACCTATTGATTAATAATGTTTCAGTATTAATATAACCACTTTGTGTGGATCAAGAAACATCAATAGCAGAAACCCATATTTATCCACAAATTAACTGGATATAGATCTGTTGCTTTAAGCCAAATGGGGTGCATTCACCCATTATTTTACAAGAGGGATGAAATGACTTTAAGAGTGAAAGATTAAAGCAAAACTTGGTTTTATATTTTAGCTTCATACAGTGGATAAAGTTTATGGGGTTTAATGCATAAGGGATGCAAGAGCTAAACTCTCACCTGCAGGAATCTGTGACACAGTAGCTCCGTACCTTGGGGCCTTCTGCTTGGACAAAATGAAATGGATAGTACAGAGGGAGGTTTTCTTTTTTTCCTTTTTTTTTTTTCTTTTAAATCCAGTTAAAAATGGATTAAACCAATAAATGATCTTGTAATCTGATCCTATAGCCAGAGCTCTTACAGTTACAATCATCTCACTGTCACCCAACAGGCTCCATAAGAACACAGAGATTTGCCAATTTAAAGAGATACTTGAAAATAATACCCTGGCCTGCATGTGGGGATCCATCACGCAAATATACAAACAAGAAACACTGCTTGAGATGAAAAAGTTATTTACCTGAGACTGCAGTGTGCATTCAAACAGTGTATGTAAATGCGTGAGCAAAACCTCTTGTAATTTCCTTAGAAAATGGCAGGAAAAAGTGCATTGTGCCTTCCTACTGCAAACACTAATGAATAAATTCAGGAAAGCCCCACTGTCAAGTATTATACCAAGCAGTTCAAAACCTGTACGATACTGTGAAATCTTAACAATATCAGAGAAATAAATTCAAGGCTGGAAGGAACTGTAATGTCTACCTAGTTCATCCTCCTTTGGCAAGCCAAACTAAGCCCATCCTTTGCAAAATATCTGTCTGTATCTCCCAGTGGAGGGGATGCTATATCCCCCAGGGTACTATGTACAGTGCCTCGTTATCCTTAAAGCTAGGTTTCTTCTCCCTAATATCTAACCTAAACATCACATACTACAATTCAGACCAATTAACAATTACCCTGTCACCACGGATATTAGACTGCTTTGACATTTGTTCTTAATGAATCCACACTGACCCTCCTTATCACTTTACATCCCCTAGATGCTTTTAAATCAATTTTTTTAATACCCTATTCTATCATCCTTCTAAGCACAGAGTTTGGGAAGTGGATCATAATTCCCTGGGCCTTTTCCCCAGGTTTATTTCATTGATGGCATCTGCGTATGTATATATATATATATATCTTTTTTTAATAAGATAGGCACTATGTTAGTCCTTTTCCCGTCCTCTGGGATCTCTTTCTTCCACGAGTTCTCAAAGATAATTGCTAACGGTATAGCGACAGCTTCAGCTTGGTTAACTACTCTAAAACTAATTTCTTGAGGCTTTTGGAGCATTTTCAGGCCATCAGAACGAAAAAAAGGTAACATTTCTTGTGTGTTTTTCTTCATTTCTATTCAAGGCACAATTCAGCTAAACTAAACTAAAACCAAAATATACATCTTTAACTTTTTCCTTTTTCGGTGCCACATCATGTGATAACAGACCATATGTTACAAGTCAAACATCATCTTTAAACTGCCTTTGGAAACTGCTTGCCAAATTATATTGAATCCTTTTTAGATGATCAGTAAAGAATAGTAGTTCTCAAAGTCCAAAATCTGTCTTTTCACCTCCCATCTCTATCCTTGATACAGATCATCAAGGAATAAACTGACGCAGGAAGTGAGGCCTAAGACATTGGTAGTCCTATTTTCCTGAGCAGGAAGATGGAATCTCTCTTCATCTCTCTTATGGTCAACATACAGGCAAACTATTTGAGCTAGGACAACAGCGGCAAGGCTACTGCTACAAAGAATGTGATAAAGCAAACCCATATGAAATCTCAACAACGGGAAGAACAGCAGCAGAAATAAGATCACTTACTGTCCACAGCAAAGAAAGCACCTGAATCACAATCCCCAGTGCAACATGGCTGTGGATCCAGCAAGTCAAGGGATTCCACCACACATACTTTGCAGTCAGACCAGCAAAGAACTTTCTCACAGCATCTATCCTCAACAAAACTAGATGATTTGTTGAGCCTTACAGATAATAAGCCCTCTTTTATCTGTTCAGGAAAGCAGTGAAAACAACTGGACTAAAGGAACTCATCAGTGCCCCAAAGCCCTATCCCCACAGAGCTGTCAGTCAGTCAAAGCCTGGGGAACTTCAAACCCACTCTGTTAGCATTTCCTATTCATCTATAAAATCACATGAAGCTAGTGAAGGAACAGTGCCAGGAGCATCAGTTTCTATTTGTGAAGGGCTCCTGGAAGAAGCATTAGCCTGCTCAGCATTTAGCCCAGGAGTTGTAGGGAGCTGCAAAAAGATGGGATCAGGGAATACCACATCAAATCAAATGTAATCTATGGCCTTTAGATGAGAGCCACAGCCATCAAATAATTCCCCAGCTGCAAAACTATGGAAAGCCCTGCTATAAACAGAGGAGATCTAGTTCCTGGATGAAGCACTTTGTCCTTCTCCAGTCAATAGTTCTTTTCAATGCAAATTAAAGTGTTGGGATGGAGCTACTACTATGCTAGAATGGCCCTTCTCCTCTGAGTTTGCAAAAGCTTGGCACAAACTTGATAAGAGGGTACCCATTCTACATTGTGGTAGACCATGCCATCTTGATTCAATAGCTGGATCCATCAGGCTTCTAAAGCAGCAAGAGCAGGAAGGAGAAAAGTAAAAGCACGGTATGTTATAACAGTTTACCATGGATCCTTATTTTATTTGTTTCCTAAGAATAATTCTAAGATCAGTTCTGTCTTCCTGTAAAAAAATTAGCCGACGTTTCTAGTTTGTCTTCATCCAAGTATTTCTGTGAAATACATTAATGATAGGATTGCTGCTGGAAAAGCTCCATTTTTTTCTTAAAGCTTGCTGCAAAGTAAGTTGTGAAGAAGTAACATGGCACTAGATCCAAATGGAGTTTAACATTCTCCTACTTTGTTTTAAGAAACCTCACAGGTGCTTTACATTTTACTACAATACCTTTATGCAATGCAGAATCTCAAGTCACAATGACCCACCCAAATTCCACCAAGTTAAGCTGATGCGTAAGAAGCAATTCAGAAAACAAGCAGTAACACTAAGAGAAAAGCCATTAAACATGCAGAGAAAGCTTTTACCAGGGCAAAGGGATAGGTCAAGTTGTGCAAAAAGGAAATATAAGAAGCAGTTTAATGGCCTTAAATGCATCAGTAATTTTACAGCATTTGTGCTGGGTTTTTTTTTTTTGTAGTGATAGGATGTACTCAGTACCTAAAAGCTACTATATTTAACTGGAAAAAATGAGTGACCACTCTTTACTACTACAAAACCCAGGCCCTAGGTCCATGACAAACAAAATCACTATTTACTTCAAATCAACCATCTAAAGTACGTATTTTTCTGAATTTCCATCCAAGATTCCTCATTGTCATTTTTGGGAAATTGCAGCAAATTATTAAGGATCTCTATCCATGGTTGAAAATATTTTTTTGTATAACAATGAAGTCATTAGTCTTTTGATTTCTGTAAATTCCAGGAGAGCAAGGAACAGAAGCACAATAAAAATCTTTTTCATAACAGCTGATTAGAAAATATGGCCTGCAGAAAGCGTAGCTCTCTTTGCACTTTGCACATTAAGAATCCAAATACGCTACCAAAGCTGGGATTTTAACCCCCCACAGCTTTCGCACAAAGAAGCACATTAATAAGATACAATTTAGATGTGCATTTTTTAATAAGCAGGGGGATCAAAGAAAATACGAATGCTGAAGGGATGTTAAATCATGTACAAATTCAAACATCAAGGTATACTACAGAATGAAGACACGTTTGCACTGCAGTAAAGGTTTTCCAGAAGTTGTGGTGAACAAAATGTTCTTACAAACTGTTTGCCTGAGCCTAGTGTTTCTAGACAGAAAGCAAATGCATTCAAGTTGCACCAAGCATATGGGGGATTTGTGTATATTAATGGCTGATGGCAAATCAGCAGGGAAAGTGGAGGACCAGAAGGAAAGGATTCATCTTTCTAACAACCTAGAACTGTTCTCAATAAAGACTTCGGCCTGTTCCTACCTGAATATATGAATATCTTCAACTGCCATATATTTTCATCCAGACATCAGGATGGCATATCTCATTAAGGTGGTCACACTGCTGTAATCTACCAACCACAATGGACTGGTACAAAAGGCTGCTGATGACCTGCCATTAAAAAGGGCTGTGTATGCACATCTTCACATCCCCTGAAGTGGCAAAGCTACCTCCTGAATGTCAGAACACAAACCAGAACTAGCAATTCTGCCATCTGTGCACATCTAGGGCAACTGACATGTACAGAAAGGGATATACAGTTGTTGAAAAGGGCACCAAGAAAACAAGGAGGAAATGGCCTTGACAGGCTAATGACAAACATTCTCTTCCGTAAAACTGTTTTACATTTTTTGAAGAATTGAGTTCGGAAGCTAAAGCTGCCTCCAGGCATGACCAGCATTTACTCATCAGATCAGCACAGGCCTCGATGACCTTGGCAGTCTTACAAGGATCATATTTTTACATGGATGAAGTGTTCTTGAACAGTTTGTCCAAACAGGATTTCTGTCAATGTCAGCCACACTTGTCTTTTCATTCTACCTCCCTTTCCTTGATTAAACATATTTATAGTGGACATTTAAGAGAGAAAAAACAAGTCTTCACTAACATGCAGGTTTAGTAAAGTTAAATCGGTCAATCATAGAACTAAAATAGTGTTTGCAATAATGCCACTCTTCACTGCTCACATGGCTTTGTCCCTCTGTCTATCCCAGTGATTTACTTTGTAAGTTCATCAGGAGAGGGTTTATCTTGCATTCCATGTTTGCGTACAGCCTGACAGAATGGTGCCTCATTCCCAAATGACTCTTGAACATAATGTAATAAACATGATTCATGTGGGGATCATCTCCATCATTCTCACAAAGAGTGACAGAAGATAATGCCTTCTGAAGGAATCGCTTTCCACACGTCGGCGTCGGTGTGCAGCAATGGTGTATGCTTATTGTAAACTTCCTGTCGAAGAGTTTCCCATGAATTCTGAGGGTAAAATGCTCACTGTAATTGAAGTACACAATGAATTACATTCTCTGCTTGCAATTGGATTCAAAAATCCAGGGTAACTTTGTTGCTTCACTGAAAGATGCCAAATTCTGTCTCATTTCGTAGCCTTCTCCCATTTTCAGAAAAGACCAACAGAGAACAAGAAATCTAATCTACAGCTCTTTAAGCATCACACAGAAAAAGTCAGGATGATATTTATTCTTTCTCTGCATAAATACTGCATGATACAAATCTATATATTAAGTTGGGGAAAAAGTTTGTTCTAGCACCCATGGAAAAGCCTCTACTCAAACACAAATACTTCATTTATAAGCAGAATTCAAAATTCAGGTTTGATTACTGTTTCCTGTCTTGCCTTTAGCTATACTAATAGCAAATTAATTGATACCATGCCACATACACAACAACCTTGCTACAATGGAGTTTAATGGAAAGGAAGAAGGTACAAAACTCTCCTGGAAAGCAGCTGTTATTGGCTGCTGTCAGACAGGGATAGATGGACATCTGTTCCAATTCACTGCAGAAATCTTTGTTCTTAAATTCCTAGCACATGCGTAAGTCGTAACAGGCTGAACAGACCGACTGCTCTATAGCTGCACATTATGACTGTTTTCTTTATATTGCAAAATAAACTTGGACAACAACATCACCAGAAAATGTCTAAAATCTTGCCCTAATCATTGCTAATTCCAACAATATATTTAAGTCATGTTTTCAGTCACGGAAATACAGTAACAAATGGAGAAATCTGCTACTTTGAAAGCAATAAATGAGTTGAATTTCTCAATTCAAAAACAACTGAGATAGTGCCCTGTGAAAATGTTAAAACTTGGCTGCCTGAATATACGATGGCATGGGTATCATACAGCACAGTAATCATCCTGGATACATATTTGAATTACTCACTGGGACAGATCTATCCAGCTTTATTGAGTTGGTAAAAACAAATGGCTAGAAAGATCAACTTTGGTTTATGAATCTGGCCCATAGAAAGAAAGAAAGAAACATTTATTCAAATCAGTTTCCTGCACAATAGCTGAAAGCAAGCAACAGACAATAAAACAAAATAGTGCTTGATCTAGTACTATTCTATATATTTTAAACCTTTTGCAGTATGCATTGTGATATATGTCTTAGTCAAAAATTGTTCCGTTTTGCTGTTGAAACAATAGAGTATGATATTAATGCCAAATCTTAACAAAAGCTGGTTTGCTTCAGCCAAAAGGGAAAACAAAACACCCCACAGAATTACAATTTTCTGTGCAGCACTGTCACTAGATATATAGCATGGATACCAAATTGTGAACTAACTAGAATAAAAGAATCACCCTTTTAATGAGTGTAATATATCATGACAATGTCAATTTGATTAATGTAATGGGGCCACAATTCAGGAGAAGGAAATTACAGGTCATTAGGGAAGTTAAAATTATGTTACAGATTTGAATTATTTTCTTCATTTTGCTAAGAATTTCTCAAATATTTTTCCTCTCAATATCTTATGTTTTTCTTTATAATCTCACACCATTCTTCTTGCCTCCAACCAGTTTTAACTCAGAATCCGAGCATGAGTTGTAATGCTTAGTGTGATTATAGAACATCTGGATTGCTTAGAAAAGGAAAACCCACCTTGTGAACCTACTATAAAAAAAAAACCCACTTCTTTTTATTAATATAATTATGCACACAACTCTTTTTTAACATAGATTTTTAGCAAACATACAGTTGGGTAAGTTTTTTGCCTTGGAGATACAAACAAAAAATGACAAGCAAGAAAAGGCAGAAGAGTTTAAAGGATGAAAACAAAGATTTTGGAGGCAGCTTAGGGAAAGTAGAATATAAAAGAACAAGATGAAAAGCGAAATAGGAGGATACAGTCATAGGGAGAGGCAGTTTTGGCAGAATATGTATGTAAGGGAGAGTGAGAGCAATTGAGATTTAAAGGCAGAGATGAAGAGCTTGCGGTGTGCTGAAAGATAAGGAGACCTAAAGGATGCACAAAGCTTACAAACCCAAAGAAACCACATTTTCAGATGTTTCCACTCACAAGGGTTTTTAAAAAATAATTGGATGCAAAAAATTAGATTTTCCTCACTACTGAGAATGGCAGAGAGCATTAACAGAAACAGAGGGGAAGTGCAGAGGTACCAGGGGTGTAGAAGATGCCCCAGAAGGCAGTGAGGAATGGAGGAAGAGCAGATCCATTCATATACACCTATGCAAATGTTTTCTTTCTGGGGCAGAGAGGGGGCCTACTACTTTGTTTTCAGCAAGCACACAAAGGCATAAATCAAGACTTCTATAAATCCAGCCACCTCAAACCACAGTGTGAAAGAAATGTGCCAGTTTAAACCAATTCAGATCACATCATGTTGGCACACTAAATATTTGAGTACTATCCTGCACTTGGAAGGCTGCTTGGCATGCTAGACAACCTTTCTGCCCAGCCCAGAGAGCATCTCTGAAATGCAGTTGGGTTTCAGCATGAGGGCACAGAGTTTTGGAACCTTCCAGTGGTTCCATTTTTGTCCCATTATCCACAGTTGTTTAATCTCTTGACACAAACTACTGAAACCAACAAGAAGAACTTACGAAATCCAGCCAGTTGAAGAAGAGATTTCATTATGCATTATCGCAAAATGTGGTTTGTATTTGATTTTAAATGGACAAATCATAGTTCAAATCAATAGCTCTAAACATAGATTTTTATATTTGATATCTGCTTAATTCTGTATCTTTAATTGTTATGTATTTTTTTCCTACTGCAACAAAATATTGAATTTATCATTTATCCTCCTAATATCTCAGAGGGGCAGCATCAGAGACCTAATTAATAGCTACAGACTCTAGGCACAGAAAAAGAATTCATGACTTGGTCAGACGACATGGGAAATCTGTGTATTCACAAGGGATTCACGAGATACCGTAACCAGAAGTCTTGCATCCTGCAGCAATTTCTTTATCATAACAACATACAAAATCTTAGTTAACATTGCAAATAAATGGAGCTAGGCATTGCCCCAAGCAGTACTGAAAGAATTATTCTTTTGTGGGTCCCAAAATCCAAATTCTAATAAAGCTTTTAAGGTAATGTTATGCATTGTTAAGAAATCTTTTCCATGCATTTTATAGGAGAAATCCCAATCAGTCTTGAATGATGTCCCGAGTAAATCTGAAACTTATAGTTTCATCCAGTTTGTGATTCATCAGTCAAAGCCATGTTCCCAGTCTGACAGACTTCCTGGTAACATTTAGAGAGGAAGCCAAGGTTAATTTTGTTCAAATGTGCACAGTTTAAACGAGCTCTTATCCCAGTTAAGTCTTTTCTTCTTGAGATGCCCATGACAGTTTTTCAGGAAACAAACTCAAAAAGGTTGAACACTTCACCTGCTAGTGGTAAAACATAAACCGATACACAAGATTACAGAGCTCGACAAAGATTACTTTAGTCTATTTTGCTGTAAGAGTTAAAATTCTAAATGGGTTAAAAATCAATGACCATTGTACAGTTTTGAAAAAAAAAAACCCAAACATATATATATATATATCCTATCTTTAAGCTATCATGCATTTAGAAATTTCAAAGGAGTATGGGCCACTAGACATTTAGCCATACATAGATTTATCATATTTTTATGCATACTGGTTTTAATTAGTTATTATTTTAACATGTTCTCTGTGAAAGCAGAATGGCATATGTCAATAACAACAATGAATATTAATTCTTCTCTTATAGCACCTTAATTTACTAAGCAGGTAACATGAATTTGTCTAAATTGAGTCCTAAGTATATTACAAATGTTAACAGAGGGCCAGGTCACTGTCTACATTAATTTGATAAACACGGTGATGTTTTTCATTATTAAAATGTGGTTCCCTGAAGTATAGATTAAAAAAGGCGAACATTAAAGAAAACAGAGATCGATGAGATTCAGCTTTGCGCTGCATTGCACAGAATGGCAAGTCACCCAAGACAGCTTCTGAAAAAACAGATGAAATCAGTTTGAATAGAACAGACCTCCAGTAAGATGACATCCTTCCACATGTGCTTTGTAGTGAGAAAATTCAAGGGAAGAATATATATAGGAAAAGTTTGTGAAAGCAAAATGCATCATCTGTAGATGGCAATGCCTTGCCAAAAAGTCTGACGGCGTCAGGTCTGCCCTGTAGTTGTTCATATATTAACTCCAGCACCTAGGGAACAGCCAGTGCCCCAACCAACCAGAGACATAGAGATCTAATTCCTGATAAGTGAAATGTGGCCTCAATAGTACAAAGACACTCAAAGTTCATTAGCATCTGTGAAAAATATTTCAGTGTCACTGGATCCTACAATAATTTACAAAAGTTAATCAGATTCCTATTTGTCACTCATATTCTTCTATGATAGTATTATTAAAAGACCCTTGGAATGTTTTTCAATATTCCAGCTTGTCCTGAACTTCCTAGCATAGTCTTTCAAACAAACATACTCTGAAAACTAAAGCAAACCACTTTGTAGCTGAGGCACAACATAAAGGTATTTCCATCCATGATCAAAATTCATAGTTACACAGCCACCACTCATTTTTAAGACTCTTCAGTTAAGCCATCCTTGACTTAGAATGAAAAGGAAAAAAACCCTGAAATCTGCTTGTTAAATATAGGTATTTTTACCAAAAGTAAATTTACCAGGTCATATTCTTATTGTGCATAAATTCATCAGCATATGGAGACACCCACATATATACACACTAGATATACACTGGAACATGAAATGCAACATACTGCTGTATAGTAATATTTTTTTAACTAGGATTAAGTGCAGTGAGACTTTACATTGTTCAGCTGCTATGGGAAGTAAGCTGATAATGCTGCTCTTCCATTACCTCATGAGAATGTAAGTACCAAAACACAGCAATCTCTGCTGTAATCTGGAGTACACAGAGAGACTGAGAAACAATGGAAGGGAGAGCATGAAAAATGGCATAGGGTATTTAGTAAAGAATAAAGAAAAACCCCCACTGCTAATTTCCCAAGAGGTGTGTATATTTAACTGTCACACCTGGAATCCATGTTTAAGTATCATTAAGGGAGTTGGTTTTCAAAGAAAGGTTATAAACTGAAGTGTTCTGAAGCCACTATGAAACGCTGTTTACATAGGAGAGTGGCTGCAGGTTTTACAGCTGCGCGTTGGATACTGACAGCCATGGGAACCAGTAACCCAACAGGGGATGCTTACGTGGATGTCCTCCCCACCAAATAGGGACACTCACAAAAGGAAAGCTGCTTAACACCAGCCAAAGAGTTTGAAAGTCTCAGACAGAGTACTATAGGTATTAGTACAACAACAGCCTCTCCTGGGCCAAAAAAAACCCCATGTCAATACTGCTTTTATAGATTCTCATCATGATAACTACACTCCAGCCCAGTGAGTGGCTGAAAGAGGCACAAAGGACAACAGCTGGAATTTTAGTGATGTGGCATTTGAAAAACACTTCACATATAAAAGAAAGTCTTTGTTTTCAGAGGTCTAGCAAGATCCAGGTCTCAGTTTACTCAAGAAAATCTTTACTCCAAAGAACATCTTCTAAAGGTATTCAAGGCTAGTGGGAACTCTGAATTAGTAAAGGGCCTCTAGATTCAACCTCTATTCATCTGTGCATATGTGCACTTCACGTTGAATTTAAGAATCCCTAAAACAAACAAGTGAACCTCAGCAGTTTTTTGGAAAGGTCAAAAAGCTCTTTGATTACCAACAACTTTAGTGAAGTGTTTGGGGCTGCTAGTGCAAACATCTTTAGCATTATGGTAAAGATCAGAAGAGAGCGGAAGACAAGGTACAAAGACACTGAATTTCTCCTGCAAATGCATGTGTGAATTCTGCATGTGCTAGTTTGCTCTGAGCTACGTTAGGTCATGCTGTGTGACACACATTTGATTTAAGATTTAGAAAGACACACCTATCTAAATAGGTTTATAAACTGCCTGCAGAATTAGTCAACTGCATTTTGCCTACATCTGAAGTAGATGTGGGATGTTTATTTGTAGACCTAAAGGCTAACTGCAGTCAAAGAATGCTGCTGGATTCATTCTTTGTAG
>NW_009935953.1:37033-41590 GCF_000696875.1 Nestor notabilis
TTGGTATTCATTTTACTGCCACCATATTTATCAGTATTTTGTTTGAATATGGAACCTGGGAATTAAAGCTATTTCCCTCAGCCTGTTACAATAATACAGTGCAACATCCTGCTTAATTATTGCTTTTAAATTATAACATGGCAGAAAAAACAGAAGACAAATTAAAAACCAAAATTAATTGATCTGTTTACCTCTGTATATAGGAACACAAGAATGAATGACACTGATTGCCATTATTAAACAAGATTTACGCTTGAGTAAATGAGGTGCTACACTCTACTGGAAATACATAACTGTATCTTGGAGAGCACTGATTAAAATAACAGCATATATAGTTTGTGTTTATAGAAATACATATTTTCATTTCCTCTGTACAAGCCAATTTTTTACCTGATAAAAAAGGTGTTTCCAAGAAGAATGCCTACGGGCTTTTATCTGCATGTAGAGTTCTCCTTTCTTTTATGTCAATGTCCTCAGAAAGGGGACAAACAGAAAGAGGTATACAGTCTGTAAGGGACTATTCGTATGTAAGGGAATTTTAACATACATATCCATCTTCCTTTGGTGTGGTACACTTGTTTGCATGTTCTCTCACGCACCAAAGGACCCATACATGCCTGTCCTTGTGGTACCTCTAGAACGAAGTGGCACAGACTGCCACTTCTGAGTTAAAGTCATCAGGCTGCAAGGAGAAAACATGTTCCACAGGTAATGTCTGATGGATATGTCTAATCTGTCCAATTTTGATTTAGTTGTTATATTAGGTTGAATTTTAATTCTGTGTTTATCTCTATGAACTGTTCAAGTGAAACAGAGATTGAAATGCTAAACCAGAAAGGTTTTGCTTAGATTTGTGAGAATAAAAATGGAAATATATGTAAGAAATTTTGTTTATTCAGTTCAAATCATATAGACAGGTTAATTAAAAATTCACAAAGGATTTGCTTTCTGTGTATCAAGCCTAGGGGTTCCTGGTGTTGTGTTTAAACAGGTGCATAAAGGAGCAATGAAGGGAAAATAGATACGTACCCTGGAAGAGGAATTTAGAAAGAAAATCAATATCCCAGGCAATAGAAGAGATGGAATTTACCACTTGTGCATGCAAATGAGAGGGTAGTTGGGATTAGAGCTAATGTTAATTTCTTATTCTTTTTGTAGTCAAGTCCATTCTGAGTCTTCAAATTCCAGCATACAACAACGACCTGATAAAGATCTGCATCATGAGAAGCCCCCAAGCAAAGCAGCATGTGAGAGGCAGCGCATCCCACACTGCACAGGGGCCACCTGTCAGGGACCAGAAGGCCAAGGAGATCTAGATTCTTTCCCTCTTTAGCCCAGAGAACAAGTAAGGCACTTCCAAGGAACAGGTAGTTTGGGTAAGTTCCTTTTGGAATTTATCTGGAATAACAGAACAGCCCGAGTTGGAAGTGGCCTCAAAAGATCGTGTCTAATCTTAAACAGGAATCCTCAGGACTGGAGTGAGTGCCACAAAGGGACTGTACCGACCAGACTACTATGGATCTGACACTGAAACCAGCTCCAATGGAAGCTGGTCATTTCATACCATGGAAACATCTTTTCAGTCTAAAGAAAGATTCTTCTTATTTGAGATTTATAGTTATAATCAATTTCCTTTTCTTATGTCCAGATCCAAAGTACTTAGGCTCCCAAGAGGATGAAAGCATAGGGGCTGAAAGAGTAACTGGGCATGCAGGTACTTGCTTTGACTGAGGCCCTGGAGTTTAAGCCAATTCTCACTGAGGTCAAGAAGAGTAATTACATATATTTTATGAGTAAAAACACTGATGTGTCACCAACTTGTATTTTTCTATTTTCCCACTGTTCCATAAAAGGCTGTTTACTGCTTCTATTGTTTAATATAAAATGGGGAATATTTCTAGCTGGCGCACTTGAAGACACCAGCTCTGTCCTCCAGAGGAGAAGAGGAAGATCAGCTTTAACTGTCAGAAGATTCTGGTTTCCTTCAGAACAGTTTGCCACAAGGGCCACCGCACAGGCAAACACAGACAGCAGCTCACAGCTCAAATGCAAAACATGAAAGACATGCCTCCAGTGGTAGACACCCTAAGCAAGGGGCACAACATTCCTATATAATTGACCCTGACAGAGAAACAGGGTCTTTCTGTATCACATACTCCAGGATTCTGTATTCCTGACAGAGTAACTTTCAAGAACAGAAAAGGGCAGCTTTAAATTCATGAGCAAAGGAGGTAAACTTTGAAGAATTAAGTTTTTTGGAGTAACGGAGAAGAGGTGATGAAAGTAGTAAATGGCATGTGTAAACATATGCTGAACTAACACAGAAACAGAAGACAATGAACAAGTAACATCACTCAGTATGAGTCATTTAGAAAAGTATTCATGTAATATGCAGAAGCACTGCTCAAAAAGATACCTAAAAAGGTTACATGGTGATTTTTTGCAGGTAGCATACTGAGTATGTGAATATGGTTCACAAAAGAGAGATTTAAAGTTTTTCAAGCACACCATTTCTTTTCTCTCCTTTCTTACAAGTACAGAATTTTACTGTATATTGCTCACTTTTTGCCATTTCTTTGGACACAGTTACAATATTATAAAAGCAAACAAGTCTAGCTGATATTCCAGCAAGTAAAGACATATCTGATACCACAAGCTGAGCTGGAAACTCTCTTTGGCAAGAGAGGAATTGCAACTATTAATTCTTTCAGAATATAAGCTTTTACGAAAATAAAAAGCACATAAAGAGCAAAATGGTGCACCAGGTCACTTCATGTCAGACTTCCCAATAAAAGCAATGCTTTTTCTAGAGACATTCAACAAACTGAGCTCATCCTGAGCTCCTGGTCGCTGGAGAAATGTGGCAACTCCGAAAATCACTTAGGTCTGAGTTCCTTGAGAGGAACTGAAATTCATACCTTCACGTATGTGGGCTTGACAGATTTGTCCACTGTATCCCAGCCCTTATGGTTACAAAGATAACCTTCCAAAATTGAAGTGCACATAAAGTGAATGCAGAATTGTTCTTTTGAAGCTGCTTGGGTAGAGGTGTTTGACATAAATCAAAACCCCAAACCAAAAAAATACCTGAGGAAACACCACAACCTCTACCTCTCAGGTGCTGCTCACAGCTTTTTAACCTGGAAAAAACCCTTAAAATTGACAACACTTCTGTCATAGCACAGATGCTATTAAGAACCTTGCAGGGCTTCTGCAAAGTTTTCAAAAGTTATGTGATTTTCATGCTGCTGTAAACTGGGAAATCTGGGAACTGAAGTACGGGTTAGCAACAACTTCACTCTTTAAGGAAATAAACCCAGTAGAACTGGAGCCAGAGCAGTACTACAGTGGCTGAGACCCCTCCTTTCTAAATCCAGAAAATAAAGCTAGACATTAAACAGTAGAGGGGATGTGATCTTTACCTATGCCAGAAGGACTGGAGAAAAAGTAGAAATGGGAATGCAGAGAAATAACCTAAGGAGGACACTTCACCTTCCACTTCAGGTATGGTTATGCAAATCTAAGAATTTGCATAAGCAGAAGAAAGGTGAAAGAAGCGAAAGAGCTACCAAAATAAAGGTGTAATCTATCAGAGATTTACCAGTTAATTTGTGTCAGATTAGACACAAAACAGAAGCTGGTAAAAGGCAGTGTTCAAGGCCAGGTTGGACAGAGCCTTGGGCACCATGGTTTAGTGCGATGTGTCCTTGCCCATGGCAGGGGGGTTGGAACTAGATGATCTGAAGGTCCTTTCCAACCCAAACCATTCTATGATTCTATGAAAAGGTGCAAGTGCAAAGAAGGAATATCACATTCCCTCTGACGGGCTGCGAGAAGGTTAAGCTTTTGGCCCTTGGTTTCGTTCTCAACTTTAAATGCAGTTCTCTGCTAGTGGCCATTTAGAACCAGCTTTCCAGTAATTTTTCAAACATATCTGTGCTGGCTCTTAGCGGGAAACTAAGCACGTAATCCAAAATTATGAAGCTCCAGGCCCCTGCTCAGCTGCTACAAGAGAGAGATGCGTGAAGTTCATAAGCACTTTATTTACAGCCCCAAAGTTTCCGTATGTTTGAAGTTAGAGCCTGGGTTTTTGGTCACGGCCACATCGCCACTCTCATGTTACTAAACCATTCTACAATCTCACTGTTAATGGGCAGAGCAGCTTTCCATTTAGCTGATAACAAAGTCCCTCAAGATCCACAGAGGAAACATTCTCTCTTCCTGACCTAAGAAGCTTAAAGCCTACTGGAATTTATTTGAACTTGCTTAATAAACTGGGTTCTGCAGAAAAAGCAGTCATTTTACCACAGGGCCAGGACAGAAAATGAAATAGTGACAGTCACCTGATTCAATTATTTCTGTTAAATGCATAAGCAATTCTTGGAGCAGAACTGGAACTGTACTCCACTTCCCCAGGAGAAGGCTGACCACTGAGTTACAGAATCATTATCGCTCTTACATCCTTCTCATCTCCTGTTTGTCATAAGTCCTTATGTGGACATAGAGCCTAATTAATTTGGCAAACCTGACATAATGTCAGTGTCCAAATACATTCAA
>NW_009935953.1:41621-43790 GCF_000696875.1 Nestor notabilis
AACGAGGGAAAGAAAAATAAAAAGGAAAAAGAAGAAGGATGCTTGAGCCTAGCAAAACTACCCTCCCCCTCAAGTTCTTGAACTGCATCCATCACAGCCCTGTCTCAACACTTGAGGGCACAGGAAAATCTTGATTAAATGGACAGGGCTTGGAACAAATCCAAAACGTCAAACCTCAAGCTCATTTAAAAAGTACCTACTATTGTGTAGGACTTATTCTCAGTGCTATGTAGATCTTAAACTAAAATACAGAATTGTACCCTGCTTGTTCAAAAGAGAAGTAAAGACTTAATTTTTTGAGTACAAATTGTATGTGACTTTAATAGTATGAATTCTGTCAACTGGTCCATAGAATAAATTTGCACACAGTTCAACATAACATGTGCACATTAAATAGGATTTGGCATTAAAAGACCCAACATTGAATGGAAATCGAAAATAAATGCCCACATTCTCCCCAGAAGACTATTCACCCCAAGGCCTTAGGCATTAATTTAAGTGAATGAGGAAGCCACTAGGGCAGCTGTCGGTAGCTTATTTGATTTGTGAATAAACAATGGCTTCATTTTAAATGCTATTTACTCCTACTCCATACTAATGTAAAAATCAAAAACACAAAAAAAGAACTGACTATTTAAAAACATGCATTTTAAGGAAAAATTTATACTGCAAAGTTCTTCATTTCAACATGGGAGGAAAGTAAAATAGAAAGATATTCTGTTGCATTATTAATCTCAACTGCTACTAATGTTAAGAAGCCCCGAGGTTGTATCTTATACTTAATTGATATTGTGCATTTGGCTGTATATTAATGAGAAGTTAGGGTATCATAGGTCATTCCAATAAAATCTTTGGGCTTGTCAGCTTGAATTATGTATCTTTACATCTGTAGAAAACAGTGCAATATGATAATTACAGTAGTTGATACACGTTGTTATAACTTGCTAGTACAATCAGGTACATCACGTCCAAAGTGCAGGTGCCAATCCAGTCTGGCATTAATAATCCATCAAACAGATTATTAATTATGAGCAGTTTCTATGCAAAGAGAAGCATTTAGCTGCACAATGAATTTTCAGATTGCAGCACAGTCGTTTCTTCTTGGTATTATAAAGATTTAATTACAACACAAAGCCACCATCTCCTTTGCACTACAAGATGCAAATGAAGACCTTTACCCCATACATCCATATACAAAGTGCTGAACTTCATGTGTAAGTGAACATTCATGTGGTTTTGCAGGTAATTACATGTATAACCACAGGCAACCATTTGGTTTCGTATGAAGCAGCTTCATATTATCACGATTCATATTTGTATGTCGGTTTTACCTTGTGCAGAATTCAGAGAGGATCTGCCTAGAAAGATGTGGTTCTATAGCCTTCCTCCAGTGAACATACATACCGAACACTGATTGGTTTCCATGTAATTTGCAATTTAAAAGACAATGGAACCCAGCTGCTGCAACCTACACTCTATTTCTATTTCACATATAGGCATCTTGCCCTATGATCAAATTCTTGTTTGACATGTAACAGAGGTATGGGAGTCTGAGAGATGAAGAATTTGCATAAAAGGAAAGGAACTGTTCCAATCAATAAGCAAATTGTATCTGTTCATGAATGCAAAATATGACTATAAAGTGAACTGAGTGCACAAGTTAAATATGCCCTTGTGCAACTGGCACTTACAACAGCCGATAACCCAAAATGAAACTGTCCTTGAAAGCACTGCAGTGACAATCTGTGGATAAATTGTTCTTGAACAATTTCTCCAACATACATTAAGTACACAAAAAGACTTGTTTTCAGCATGCACCGTACAAGTTCAGCCTTCTTGGTTTTCCTGGTAAATATGAATATTCAGGATAGCAAAAGAAAGGGTGGAAGAAAGTGTCCCACTATGCAGTTCCAATGGTAAACTCTACTGCTGAGATGTAAAGATAGAAAGAATCCACTGAGATCTGAAGGGTGCTCTAAAGTTACAGTCTGTTTGTAAAATCAGAATCCAGCCTACATATTTGAACACATCACCTCCAAAGGCCTGAGCCCACATATATATCTATATCCATATGTAGATATAGATAAATTATATGTGACCAAATATTTTTACCTTATCATTTAAATTCATCCAGACTGTCCTGCACAAAATAGCAGGGTTTAGGGAAAG
>NW_009935953.1:43821-45439 GCF_000696875.1 Nestor notabilis
AGAAAACCAGACTACAGGTATTCCTGTCCATGTGCAATGAACCAGTCCAACAGCTCAGGACATTTCCATGAACAATTCAACTGCGTAGCACATGTGAAGGGAGGGAATCCAGCTCCTCCCAGTGTTTGCTGTGCATGGCTGTATGAGATCTTATGTGCACACCAGTTCCAGCTGGACTGCCAGATGTCTGCGATTTATGGACATATGGCAGCCTACACGGTAGCATCTAAACTTTTAGGACATCCACAAAACCCAGACTAATCTGTTAAATTCTTGAAATCTACATGGACAAGAACTCTGCATGCAAAAGGGAACATGTCCAGGAGAATGCAGACAACTGGTGGCTGACATGGATTAATAGCCCAAGCAATCTACAATCTCTTACATTCAGAGAGAAGCCATGATCTCCACTAATTTTTCTTTCTCACCAGGTTGCAAAAGTGTATATTCAATGTATTAAGAGCATATTGGCTGTAAACATGTTTTGCCTTCCTGAGGTATTGCTCAGGTGGTGCAGTTCCACGTTTCCTCCTCCATGGGCCTGTATCTAGCAAAGGAAGCACAAAAGCGCCCCTGCTGAGCAGATCAGGGTTGATGTATTATGGACAATAAATTCTTGTGTCTACAGTAAAGGATAAAGATAAGAAGGTGGAGTCAGCTGCTTGAAAGATTTCTATCTCATCATCAGGGACTGTAGTGATAGGACAAGGGGCAATAGGTTCAAACTTAAACAGGGGAGATTGAGATGAGCTCTGAGGCAGAAGCTCTTCCCTGTGAGGGTGCTGAGGCGCTGGCACAGGGTGCCCAGAGAAGCTGTGGCTGCCCCATCCCTGGCAGTGTTCAAGGCCAGGTTGGACACAGGGGCTTGGAGCAACCTGCTCTAGTGGAAGGTGTCCCTGCCCGTGGCAGGGGTTGGAGCTGGATGAGCTTTAAGGTCTGTTCCAACCCAAACTATTCTTTGATTCTACCTGCAGACTCAAATCTGTATGTGAGTTGCACATTACACAAGGTTTCAGCATGTTAGCTCTGTTGAGCTGCAGCCACTATGTGTGTGCACGCTCTGGGGGAGCTGCATCATGTAGGGCAAACTGCATCTGTCGTTAACTTTTGAACCACAGTTTTCTGTGCCAGGCTTCAGAGAAACATGAATCACAGCACAGCTCAGAGAGGAGTTTCTGGCAGCTAATATGACTTACCAGAATGATGCTGCTAAAGCATCTGTATTTTCATCCCCTATTCTGGTTCAAGTGTTTGAGCAAAAGAATTACACTTCTGGGCTCTTGGATTTGAAAAGTTAAGCACTGTATCTGTATTTCAGTACCTAAACAGAGCAGGCCTGTTTCTCACTATCATCAAAGCCATAGACTTTCAACTAGTGCTTTTCAAGTTCAACTGTTCTTTCCCACTCTGAAAAATTATTCGTCTTTTTCCTTGCATAAAGAATGCTCAGATTAGTAAGACAAGGAAGAAATGTCCTTGTAAAAGAAAAAGAGAGGGACAGACATACAGACCACACTCTCAGGCCAAACAACAGGCCTTTTCATTAATTATCTTTCTAATGATGGGTTCTCAAACAATGCTGAAAAATTTCATTCAAAAATCAAACTACTCACTGGGG
>NW_009935953.1:45470-60345 GCF_000696875.1 Nestor notabilis
TCTTGTTCCCTCAAGAACTCTGAGGCCATCTTCCTTGTATTTATATTCTAATCTTTCTATGCTCACTTGTAAAAACTCATAATTAGGAAAGCCTCTTTGATGGTCAGAAGCTGCAAGCTATTTCTGTGTGCATGGTAACAGCATGAATCACTGGCTGCACTAATCCTGTAAGAGTGTTAAAGGTCCCATGTGACAGTTACTGTGAATACTAAACCTGCCCTACATTATGCTATTTCCCACTAATCCTAAGAAAATTAATGTTAATTTATCATGAAAAAAGGTTAATTATACATTTACTTCTGATTTAGGCACATTAGACCAGACTCACAAATAACACTGGGGTCTTGGGTTGGTTTTCCTTTTTTTTACCCTCTTTCAGCATACAATCAGGGAGTATACTCCAAAATCATACCGGGTTATGGGTAGTGTTTAGAGGCAGGACAATGACAAGACCCAATGGTAATTCTAATTGCCCCTCTGATCCAGTTTGAAAAAAACTTCAGCTTTTGCTCTTTATGCAAAACTTGCAGGAGTATCTGCTTCATCTCTTCTGCGAGTAGTTTTCACATAGACATTGAATGCCATTTCAGGTTCAGAAAACACATTCAAGATATTTAATTACCTTTTCATTGCTTACTAAAGAAACAGCTTATAGAATAATTCTTTTTCTTTTATGAAATATTTTACTGTAATTAAATCACAGCATTTATTTGACATGGAAAAAAAACCCCCAACAACAAAGCCCTAAATTTTGACTGATTTATTAATATTAGCAAACTCTAATCCTTTAGTACAATCCTGGCATTTTACCCAGCTTCACATAATAGCTGCGCTACATACTATGCAAGCTAACTTTCAGAGATTGCTCCCTGTTCATCCAGCAAAAATGGGAACCTGCTGTAACAGGTTGTAAGGTTGTCCAAAGCATCTCTGACAAAGGAAGAGAGAAATTAATAGAAAGATCCCTTGGTGAACTACACAGTACATCAATTCAAATACTGATGCAGCTATCTGGTTCTTGCATGACTTGGCCACCTACCCTGTTCAAAACTACACTGACATGCAATTTCTATGCTGTGCAGTATAAGCAGCATGCCTTTTTCAAATTAAAAACTTAGATAGCTATTCTGTCAGGAAGCATAGCTTCCAGAATAAGCCACCAAAAAGGGCAACTTCTTCTGCTGAGAGTTAACCCAAACCATGCTTCATATGTCTTTTTTAAGAAGTGGTTTTAATAGCCCCTATTGCCTAAAAGGGAATGCATTTTTTTCACATTATGATTATAAATCACTTGTATGCTGGGAGGATGTCCTAAACGGTTCCCCTCCTCCCCAGCTGTCTGACCAAGTTCATTTATGATCAGATTCACACCCAATTTTGGTAGATGCAGCTCCACCAACTACATAATCCTGTATTTTTTGCTAATTTGCCACTTGTCTTAACTGTTGGAACTAGGAGTATTTAGAGCAATTGCTTTGAGGACTATTTACAATACTGTTCAGACAGGCTATCTCATCTCTTTAAAAGTTCATGATACAAAACCTTGGGTTTTTTTTGTGGGGGTTTTGTTTGTTTGTTTTGGGTTTTTTTAACATCAACAAGCATTTGGTTGAATTACTATTTAATTATTCTATGATTAGTACCTTGATCAACCAGCATATCTTCTGAATATGTCCCTGCTACAAAGGTGATTCTCCATCTACCTTGATACTT
This sequence comes from Nestor notabilis, assembly GCF_000696875.1. NCBI lineage: Eukaryota > Metazoa > Chordata > Aves > Psittaciformes > Psittacidae > Nestor > Nestor notabilis. The sequence goes on from NW_009935953.1 coordinate 47,184, forward strand.
TTTCGAGCAGATCAATATTTGCACCTTTGGGTTGTTTTCATTGCCCACAACATGAGGTTAAATGGAAAGGGTTTATGAACAAGGGGTTTAATTCACATGAGGCAGCTTCCTCAACATCTAAATGGAAAAAAAGCTTTCCATAAGCATCCCTTTACTGCTAAAGTGGTCAGCAGATCACTATTTGCACCTTTGGGTTGTTTTCACTGCCCACAACATGAGGTTAAGTGGAAAGGGTTTATGAACACGGGGTTTAATTCACGAGGCAGCTTCCTCAACATCTAAATGGAAAAAAAGCTTTCCATAAGCATCCCTTTACTGCTAAAGTGGTCTTCCTGAAATTGTTTTTTGGTCCAGTGCTCTAGTATCTCCCTGTCCCATCACACAGAACAGCCTGGAGAGAAAGAGGCTCAGGGGAGGCCTTATTGCACTCTACAGCTACCTGAAAGGAGGTTGTAGCAAGGTGGGTTTGGGCTCTTCTGCCAAGTAACAAGTAACAGGACAAGAGGAAATGGCCTCAAGTTGCACCAGGTTTAGATTGGACAGTAGGAAAAATTTCCTCATTGAAAGGGTTGTCAAGCACTGCAACAGGCTGCCCAAGGAACTGGTGGAGCCGCCATCCCTGAAGGCACTTAAAAGATGTGTAGATGTGGCACACAGGGACATGGTTTAGTGGTGGATTGTCAGTCTTAGGTTTGTGGTTGGACTTGATGCCTTTAAAGGTCTTTTCCAACCTAAACAATTCTATGATTCTATGATCTGCATGTTCCTTAAATTTAGCACTATTTGTGCAGTACTGCACAGTATCTGCCAGGAGACAGCACCAGTAGATGTTCCGTTGCTTCCAGCCAAAAAATAACCAGTAAAGGCAATAATGTACATCACTAACATTTCTCAGTTACAGACATTAAAATTTAATTCAGCAGAAGAAGTTAAACAGACATAAACTGTATCATTTGCATATATCTCAGTATTTTCTCTGGTATACCTTAACTCTACTCCATCACTTTACAGTTAAATGCATACTTTTACAACACGGATCGGGTCCCAACTAATCTTACTAAAATAGCATTTACATTTTGCTTACTTTTCTATTAAATGTGCCGTCACAATGTGTGATGAAAAGCCATTTCAAATTCATCTGCTTTTCAGAAAAATTATAACACCCAATTATTAACAGACAAGGTCTATCCTATTTCCTGCATCTTCCAATAGCCTTTTGAAACCATTTCTCTGCTTAATATCCTATAAATTTTTGCTAGAAACATTCTTCAGTGTCTGTGATAGGAAAACTGTGTTGAAAAATCAATAGTGTGCATACTTCTTTGCCTGAAATACATTATATATCATAATCCTGTTTTATAAGAGCCTAAAATGAGCTAAAACAGATTCAATTTTAAGATTCAGAATTCAGACTAATAGGTTTTAATTTAAGAAAATATCTGTCACTGTGAATAAGCAAACAAATGGATTAGATTCTCCGGTTTTATTCCTTAGGCCACAAGTGTTAATCTCCCAGCAGAACCAACATAATATACCACTATAGATTATCAAAAGTGACTTCTCACCGCTGTGAATTATTCATCTGAAAGGTTATGCACCAGTGATAATATAAATTATATTTGAAAAATATTCATATAACATTTTAATAAGCTTTAAAAAATGATTTCTTTCCCAATGTTTAAACTAAAAATAATATTTAGTGTCTCGGAAGGATTTATGGATTTATTGGATGTGTTCAAAAGCCCTGACATAAGGTATCTGAGACTAGGGGGAACTGATCATCTAAATGCTCTTTAAGATGTACTTGCTCCATAAATTAAAGATAATACATATACATTTCTTGCAAAATCCTCTAATCAAATTATTCTCATGCATGTAAAGAGCTGGTGACTGTTTACAATTTATGATAAAACCCAGGAAATCTTGCTGGTGCTGCTGGATAAAAGAGCTCAAGGAGGAACTTAACACTCAGGACAGGCAAGCATATGCATTTGTGTTTTGCATAGCAAGGCAAGGGAAGCTCTATTTTCATTAGCAATGCCCAGTGAAGCATCTGAATTCAGTCCAGTGTTGCGGTGTATCTGCACTGTTCCCTCCAATACAATAAACTGTCTGAAAAATATAGTTCTTAAGATTTTGTTGAGATTTTGAAAGCATAAGTTTTTAAACATAAGGATTTGGGGTCTGTTACATATGGCAAAAGGTGCCTAATAGACACTGCCAAAGCAGCCTGATTTTCTCAGTACCCACCTATAGAAATGAAGGCCCTTTAAAAATACATTTTCAAAGATATTCTGAAGTTGAAATCAATAAGGTTTTCATTTGTGTATTTGATTTGTGGCTCAGCTATGTAACACCTGGTATTCATTCTCCATTCCTACCATGGTTGTCACTGTATGATCTGACAGGTCAACGTTTCCTCTTTCTTCCTTCTGCTTTCATTGATCTCAAGTGCAAAATCTCAGCCAGTCCTGCTGCCTACTCCATTCTCAGGGAATTCACCTGCCCTCAGCTTCCAGCACCATTTTGACACTGATGAATCACCCATCTTCCCTTGCATCTTTCATTTCCCCTACATTGCAGGCTATCTCATTCTTTGCCTGCTTCTCAAACACACAATTTTGATGTCAAAGTCAGCCTCTTGAAAATTGAACTTCTTATCTTTTCTTCCAATTCTCACTTCCTTGCCATTACTGTTGACAACACCACTATCTTTCTTGATTCTCTAGATTTCAAATTTCATGGCTCATTCAACTCTTTTCTCCATCACTTGACACAACTCAAACACATCAAATACTATCAGTACATTTCTATGGTATCTCCAATATCCACCCTGTTCTTCCCAACTGTTCCACTAAAATCCTTGTCCAACACTTCACATTACTTGCATCGGTTACAGCAAATTCCTGTTTAAGGTCTTGTTCCCCATGCTCCAATACATGTAAAATACAGCTGCTAAAATAATTACCCTCTTTGCCTGTGTTGACCATACCACTATGGTCACCCATTTAAAAAAAGCTATCTAAAGTTACCCATTACTTTCTGTATTAAGCTCAAGGTCGTGACTCTCACTTCTGAAGTCCTGTACATCTCCATTCTTCACTATTTTTTAATACACTTTCCTTTCTGCTTCTCTCAAAACCTCATATATGCTAACACAAGGCTGAATATACAAAATTACCTTTGTTTCTTCCCTTCCAAAGCACAACTCTTTGTCACACTTACTCAAGTATCTCTTCTTAAAATTCTCTGCTTCCTTTCCCCTGCAGTTAACCAGTGGAACATAATCCTTGCATTTATTTGAAAAAGGAAGTAAGCATAATAATCGAGCCACTTCTTCTTCTGTCCAGAGAAGTTTTGCTGCTCCTGCCTGGGTTTTTTCTTTTAAAGGAGTACGAGCAAATCATTCCACAAGGGTGACATCTTCAAAGATTTAAAAAAACCCAAGCAAACACAAAAAAGCCCTCTCCTCCTAAACAGAAATAATCAGTTTAATTCACTGTGTATGTCATTGAAAATCAATGCTTACTAACAACTAAAAATCAATCTTTCTTTAGAAAGATCATGAGACAGTAACAAGTAAAGCAAAATTTTAATCAATTATGCAAATAGTCTACTTTTAAGCCATAATTTAAATCAAGATTAATTAATTAAATTCGTTTATTCTGACCCAATGTAATACCATAGGACACTACATTATTTACATAGAAACGCATACATTCAAAGTCCTTCATAAAAAGTTGCACATGCAATTTGACCTGCAGGAAAACTGAAGTGATTTTGTTCCTATCAAACAGATGGATAAGCTGAGACACAGAGTTTAGTCTGTAAATCAGTGGCATACCTAAAGCATTGAACTGATCTGCTGACTAGACAGCTCTGCCTTCCCGGTAGAACAAGGGTGATGGTTATCGTTGAGCCCCTCAAAGACTGTGGACATTGCTACTGAGCCAACAATTAGGCGCATGAACTTGAACAAAGATGATAGGAACAGGCCAACTTTAATATGGTATAATCACCATTTTCCAGATAAATTATTTGAACATAGGTATACAATAGTCCCAGAAACAGCTATAGTGACTTAACAGCCTGTCACCCACAAGGCACTTGACATGACCCCTACGGAAGACACAAAGTAATGGATTATGTGTCTTTCATATGAAATCATCCTGAAGAAGTAATTCAAAGTTAGCTCCACAGAAAAAAACTCAGAATCACCCCATAACCTATTACAGCAGCTCAACTATGGGGAAAGGTAACGTCCAACAAAAGAGCAGTAAGAATAATTAACCCAACAGTTTCTTAAGCTTCACCAGCAGCTCCCTGCGGACATCAGAGCAATCTCTAGCGACACATCTCATTGTTGTCACACCTCATTCGGGGCAATAGATATTCTGGAAAGGAGCTAAATGAGCATTATTATAATGTTTTTTACAAATTCAGCAGTGTTTGCAAACTCTTGATCAGGTCAGACTACACTGGGAGCCAGTATTTTTAGAGTAGCACAGCAAGCAAAACATTCTCAAAAATGAAAGACATTTCCCCAAAAATAAGCAGTTCCAGGATTTTCCAAGATGATAGAAAACATTTAAATATAAACGGAAGTACACTGGTCAGTATGTCTGTTTACACCACAACTGCAAGTAAAGCAACACGACTTAAAGTGTAGTGCCCTTAAATTCTTTTACTATTTCATGATTTCATAGGTACAACCCCAAATTTTAACATCACAAACATGTAATTCAAAGGTTTTTCTAGCTATAAGCACTCTACTGAGCACTAAAGCAAGAAGAAAAACAGATCTAAACTAAAAGTGCAATGAAGTGATTATGACGGTTATGAATCAGCCCTCCATTATTGAGCCACTTTAGTAGCATGTAATAGATTCTGATTAAGCTCTTTAAGCTGAATTACAATGTACTATTAGAAGACTACTCAATTAATATTTTTCAAGACCCAGAAGCTAATTTTACCATCATCCCGTTATTTCTGCCAAGGTCTGATGAGACCTTACCACAGTCTGCTCAGTGGGAAGCAAGGAGCCATCTCCAGCTCTACCAAGCCTGATAATAAAAACATCAAGCTGACATCAAAGCTAAGTGTTCTGTCACTCTGTGGAGGCTTTTTCCTGTGCCATAGGTAAGAATTCTACTATTCCCCATGGGAAAGTAACAGACATCATACGCTTTTAACAGAGGCAATTCCTGGACCGGGGTTTGCCATTTCAGAAGCACTGCACTACTACAAAGCTATTAGATGCCACTGCAAACCTTTAGAAGCCTAGACAAGAACAACTCAAGCAAGTTTTCAAATCAGTTTATATGATGCTCCTGGCAATGGAAAGTGATAATCACAGTGTACTGTTGCTCCTTTACTGCACAATAGACTTTGAAACACTGCAATCATTCATGCTCCCACTGGAAGAGAAACAAGGCAGACACGGTATTGCCTCCTGTTATTCACAAAATATAAGCACAACTAACCACATTTACTAGAAATGGCAAGAACCACAACAAAAATGGCACTCCAGCAGCTCCACCTACAGAAAACCTGGGTAGGAAATGACTGCATCTACCTCAGACACAGCAGTTGTCTCCTATCCATGGGTCATGTTAACATGTGGGGAGAAAGAAGATTTCTTTTATGAGACTCCTAACTAAGGTGGTATGTTGCTATAGCATTATAGCTTAATTTTACCTAACTATTTTCATCCCAGTAAACACGAATTCCTAGTGTAGGCATTTCATTAATAAAAATAAGAACATTTTCTCCTGAATGCTTCAAATAGCTAGCTTTGGTATTGAGAATCATGTAGGCAAGACAGTACAAGTTTAGCATTCAAAAAGGTTCTTCTTCAAGTTCCCAGATGTATTTTTGCACTCAGGAGTATTTTGCATGACACTGAGGCAACGTGGCAACAAAATCCAGATTCAGTTCAACTGTCTGCACACTAAATACAATGTAGACACAGCCCATCTAAACCAAGAGGTCTCTGAAATTAATGTATAAAGCAGTGCTTGATCATAAAATCCCCTTAGCCTTGTAATGAGAGGGATTCCTCAAGCACATTTGACTACATAGATTACCCATAATCATCTCTGAAACATACTGAGAAGTTTACTTTTCCAATCCACTCAACCGTCATCCATTTCTGACTATGCTGTAGTCATTCTTTATGACTTCTACTAAGCATAGCCTTTAGAACCAGGTTCTTCAACGGCATGGTTTAACTTCACTGCTATCTGGTTTTCAACTTGTCTCCAAAAAAGTTCACTTTAACTTCTCTTACTTACCAAGGAATTGCTAAAATATGTCTCAGCATCTCTTGTTTTAAGGCATTTTCTTTTTTTTTTGCTGCACATGGAGCAATAAGTAGCAGGTGTATTTTCTTACAGCCCATAAATATTTACAGATTGTGAATAACAAAGAGCACTGCTTTTAAAAAATCCTCTCTCATATATTTATATGCAGCAGGAGGAAAAGGATATTTCCCCTCTAGAGCCTATGTGTAGGAGTGAACGGCTTGGCTCTGTGTGTCAAGGAACCATCTGAGACAAAGAGGCTATGTCTGTATTCTTACAGCCATCCAATTATTCATATATACATAAATGTATGCATGCGAGTCCATGACATCATGCACCTTTAGCACACTTCCTAGAAATGCAGGCAGCTGGTCTTTGAATCAGGTTTTGAAATCCCACCAGCCAAGACAAGTAGGAATTTGGAGCAGGTGAGTAATTTGTCCTGGGAATTTCTCAAGTCCTACATTATTATTTCATTATTTTAGATTTCCATTAAAAAATAACTGGACATAGTTTACATATTAAAACCAAATCTTCTAGTGTTGGTTTAGTGCCAGCTAAAATTTGTGCAGTCCCCAGATATTTACGGCTAGGCAGTGGCTAGGATATACCTTAGGTGTAAGTAGTGCAATATAAGCTCTGAATGTGCTACCATTAAGAAACATGAACAACTGCACTGAGGACTAGCTCTGAGCTTCCAAGTAGCCTTTGGAGTTACTGCAGTACATTTTGGTGCACTGCAGTACCAAAATGTGGGGTACATATGGGTATAGATAAACTGCGTCACAGAGAAATGGTCACAGAGAGCAGAGAGGAAAAATAGTGCCAACAAATTCTTTTTCAGGGTTAACATGGGGCTTTTGGTCCCCCCATGGTCAAGCAGAGGGAGAAGAGACAGAGGTAACCTGCTGGAAGAAGAATATCCTGACACCTCTTATGCATCTCAGGGATTCTTCGTGATTCTGAAGCAGCTTAAAGAAGCATGGGGAGGGAGGCCTAACATTTAGTCCCATGTTTAATCCCTCATTAAGTGGTGTTCTTGAAAGGGAGATTTCTAGATTTGAAGGCAACAGTTCCCTCAGCAGGGCCATCATTCTCAGCAGGGGTCACAGCAATGACAAGCAGTGTTCTCAGCTCAACCAAGAGTTGGTTTCTTCTGGTGTTTATGCTAGTAGTTGAGGAGGCGTGAAATCAGCAGCAGGGCAACGAGATTACAGCTAGAAGCAGCTTATCATCTACTGCGTTAAGGACAGCAAAACTCATTATGGGTTTATAATGTGGCCTTCTGCATAATGTTTGTCCACAGAAAAGGCAACTAAATCCATCTAAATATATTTGAGAATATTTTATATAAAGATAACTCCAGAACAGAGCTTTATGTAGTGGACAGTCCACCAGCCTAATAATACTTTTATAACAGTATTTCCTGTCTGTCAGAATTAGAACTGTGACTGTCTGCAGATATTGGGTGCAAATTTCATCAACATAATTAAAGACTTTAAGAAACCACTATGTCAGTCCAGCAAGTATTAATTTTTCCTTGGTATTTGCAGATTATGTATTTTGATGAGCAACCTGGTCCACTGGAAGGTGTCCCTGACCATGTCACGGGTTTGGAACTAGATGATCTTAAGGTCCCTTCCAACCCAAACCATTCTATGACTATTTACACATACAAATAGATGTGATTCCTAAATCAGCTCTGCGTTGTCCTCTCCCCAGCACGGAGGGTTCTCTAGGCTTTATGTGGCTCCCAGAGAAATGGTTTTATCTCCATCTGCCTGAGTTTGTCACTCTGGTCTTCATCTCGACTAGACTTCAGGCAAGCAGGTCTTTGCTCTTTTAGTGAAAAGCATGGCTCAGAGTCACCCACATAATGTCATTCAGACTAAATCTTCCTCTTCTCCCACTGTTTTTACATAGATGAGTAAGGATCTCACCAGCGAATGATTATGACCCAGCTGAGCATTAAAAATGGAAATGTTCAGCACTATCCACTTGAACATGTAGACAGGGAAAAGAGAAATTCTCCCACCTACTCCAACTGGAGTCCACAGGTAGGTCACTAAAACCTGTATATCGTTGTCACAGAGCTGATGGAATGTTTAGAGTAGCTTTGGCTTAAATCTGCCCACTGTAATAACAGTTTAGTCAAGATTCTTTTCTATATGTAACAACTTTGAAAAAGAAAATGATAGGCTTCCAAACATGAATTAAAACTAGTTTCATGCAATGTGCCTGACCCCAAATCTGTACATATAGACGTAATGGCCTTCTTTTGCCACTCAGTTGAAAGGCATCAGCAGAAGAAGTGAAGGCGGCTATGCGCAAAGTGCTGTTGCACATAAAAAGCATGCCTTGGAGAAGAGAGGAGCTGTGTCCTCATAAAAAGTGATCTGCAATAGGGTAGGTTTGCAAAGATACTCTTTTGATCTGCCAAGAAATGGATACTGAAACACGGTCATCTACCAAGATTGTCCATGTAGTTTGTAGCCCAGGCTTACAGTGGGGTTTAATGATTTCTGGCAGTTTAGTTACTGACACACATAACTTCACTCTGCTGTTCGTTGTGCCCATTCCCCCTAATGGATGAACAGCTATGAGCTCAGGGAAGCCTGCCTGATAAGAAATCACCAGCAAATGGCTTGCCATTGACCTTCTAAGCATGTGTAAGTACAAATATTCCTTTCAAACAAGAAAACAACATATTTTTCACTTCTAAAATACATGCTCTCGATTGTATGAAAACTAAGCACATTAATTAAACACTAGAGAGTAAGCTGCTTTGCCTCTTGTTACCCCTACTTGTTACCTCAAGAGCAACCCTTCCTCTATGCCTATTGGATAAAAATACATTTGCAATTGTAAGTATAATAATTCTGCAGCTTAACTTTGTGATATCTAAAAAATCCTATACAGACATCTTGAAGCGTCCAATTCCATTTGTACTGCAGGACAGATCAAATGTGATAGATAATGTTCCTTTTTCCAAATTAAAAAAAAAATAGCAAGAGGTAGAAAAAGTGTTATTCATATACAGAGAGTGACAGTTTCTAATTATTGATGCATCACTAAGCAAGGTTTTGCTAACAGCTAAATGAGCTATTGCACTTACAAAATGAGGGCACGTGGCATATCTGATTAGTTTTACTTATATGTCTGTGATATTATGTAATGCTAGAAGGTTGGTATCTCTTTTATCTTCTGGAAAAACGTGCCACTTAAAGGAACAGTTGTATTAAATGCCATATTGTTTTCGACCCAATTATCTTTTGTTTCAGCATGCAAATGGAAGAATGCTGAGTGCTCATTTTAAGTCCTATATATCATCGTAATTAATTGTGAGCTAGCTTCTGGCTGCACTTGTCGCATACAGAACATAAAGGAAATTAAATATTCCTGGCAAAAGAAGGTACAGTATTCCAAGAAATCTGCTTTTTGCAAACTAATGAAACAATTTTTAACAATTTTTATTACAAGCATCTGTGAGCTCCCACCAGGCAGCAGCAACAGACTTCTTTCTGCTTATATTGCTCAGTTCCAAGCTAATGTCCCTTAAAGCTGTTAGGCTGAAAGCCAACAGAAGATATATCCTCAAAGAGACCTGACCCTTATCCTTGCAACTAATAATGTCTCCTGGAAGTTTTAACTTAATAGTCTATGTGAGATTCTTATTAGCAAAACTTTGCCTTTTTCCCCAAGCATACATGGTAAATTATACTCTTTGGGCAGCAGAAATCATAGAATCATATAATCATTTAGGTTGGAAAAGACCCTTAAGATCATCCAAGCCTAACCATAAACCCAGGACTGCCAAGTCCACCACTAAACCATGTCCCTAAGCACAACTGCAAGTCTTCTAAATACCTCCAGAGATGGTGACTCTACTACTTCTCTGGGCAGCCTGTTCCAATGCTTGATAACCCTTTTGGCATTGTTTCTTGTTTATCTATTTGTTTGTTTGATCTTGTTTTGTTTTGTGTTTTAACCTGTATTGCTCTAAAGATTCTAGCAACAGAGGCCAGTGTTCAACTCTCTATCAAATACCCTTATTCTTGAGACAACTTCATGTTTCCACTACTTCAACCACAAAAAAATACTAGACAAAATGGCATCACTAACCTTGGTAAGTGAACTGACTGATTGAAAATATTTGTCTTTACAGAGGGTAAATTATGTGTAGTTGAGTCTCTGAACACAGTAAACTGAATGGGAAATAAAACCAAAGAAACCACAGAGGTCAAGACTTAGAGCAGGAAGCCTCAAATTAGGCTTCCTTATCCATATTTAAATACTTAAGCAAATAGTAGTTGGCTCTTCTGTAACATCTTTGACCTATAGTTAAAGCGAATCTAATTATAAGTTGTGGGCTGTTCTGTTGGTTTAGTCAGGTTCAGAACAGAATCTAGTCTGGTGACTCTGAGGCCAATGTCCTATCTCTGAAAAAGCACTGTCTAAACAACAATCATTTAATGCACAACTGGAAGTTCCTCTCATGGAAATAGAGAGGTTTAAAAAGGAAAAAAAAAAAGAAAAAGAATTCAGTAAAAGAAAGATCTGAAAATATCACCTGCCTGAGGCAATGCGATATGACAACAATTTCAAGAACTGGATCAATTTCTAAGTCAGAGCATAATTTGTATGTACGATCTTTCCTCTGAGTACTGTCTCTGAGTAGATCTGCAAGAGCAGAGACGCAAACTCCTTGCCCTGATGGAAGCAATAAAAGTACTAACCAGCAGAGTCGTCTTTGAAGCCATTGTTTGCACCATGCTGCAGTTCAGACTACCTACAGAGCAAGAGACTAGCTGTCAAGAGTCTGGACATGATGATTTTTTGGAGGTGTGCAATAACTCAGAACTGCATTTTTGTTATGTGAAAAATAATGTGAAGTACTACCCCCAAGTCTACCACCATAGATTTCATACGTATGGCATAACAGAATGGTGTGCAAATATCTGCTCATATCTACTTATCAGTTATTGCAGTGTTTACTAATAAAGAAATGGAGATCGCATGGGAAGATTAAATAAAGGAGATCTTATAAATTTAACCCAGAATGTATCCTGATACACAGGACAACTATACTTTACAGTAGGGATTAGCTAAAATGTACACCTGCAGTTCCAAATTACTTTGTTTGCTGGAATTTTAGGAGTGCAAGTTTTAGAAGATAGAGTGTAAAGGATGTATGAGGTTTTATAGCTGCCAGACCTGAACACAAACTTATTCATGACTTGATCCTGAGTAAAATCTAGATTCAGGCTTAATTTAAGGGATCATTCATCTACTATGGTTTTTGGTGGTGGTGGTGGTTTCGGTTTTTTTGGGGTTTTGTAATGCTTTTAGCACATACTAAAGAATTAATGGGTATATATATATATATAAAACAACAGCTAAAAAAGATTTTACAGAGACAGCAGTAACATTACCACCTGAGTCCCTATACTAGGGTGTGTATAAGTTTTTATAACAAACCAAACTACTAAAGAGAAAACCGTCTGGGTATATGAAGTAGAATACATTCAAGACAATCCTGCCCCTCTACTCTGCACTCGTGAGACCCCACTTGGAGTAGTGCATACAGTTCTGGTGTCCCCAACATAAGGAGGACATGGAGCTGTTGGAGCAAGTCCAGAGGAGGCCACGAGGATGATGAGAGGGCTGGAGCACCTTCCATACAAAGAAAGGCTGAGAAAGTTGGGGCTGTTCAGTCTGGAGAAGAGAAGGCTGCGTGGAGACCTCATAGCAGCCTTCCAGTATCTGAATGAGGCCTATAAGGATGCTGTAGAGGGGCTCTTCATCAGGGACAAGGGGTAATGGGTTAAAACTTAAACAGGGAAAGTTCAGGTTAGATATAAAGGAAGAAGTTCTTTACTGTGAGGGTGGTGAGGAACTGGAACAGGTTGCCCAAGGAAGCTGTGAATGCTCCATCCTTGGCAGTGTTCAAGGACAGGTTGAACAAAGCTTGGAGCAACCTGCTCTAGTTGAAAGTGTCCCTGCCCGTGGCAGTGGGTTGGAACTGATGAGACTTAAGGTCTCTTCCAACCCAAGCCATTCTTTGATTCTGTAATGATCTATTCCGACACTAAATATTCTGGAAGGTACAAATGGCAATTAGGCACCTAACTCCCCTGGGAGTTTTCAGATTTCTCCTTCCACCAGGAAATTGAGATCACCACAAGAAAAAAGCAAAATCAAACATGTTACTATTTCATATTTGCTACATTTTTGTAAGCATAGAAGATCACAGATGAATAAGATCTGATAAAACAATGGGAAGACGGAGGGAACGTTAAGATGTAAAGTTTTTTCTCTTCACATGTAGTAAAAGAATAGTGCTTTGTGCAGAACAGTTTGGCATAAACGAAATAATTTCTGGATAGCCACCAGTGCTAAGGTTAAAATGCAACATTACTGGGAGACATTTGCTGAAAATTGCTTTGCCTATCATTCAGTCAGCAGAAAGTAGAAAAAAAGAAAAAGGGGGGGAAAAAGCGCTTTGCAATACTAGTTACGTTAGAGCTATGTTGAGTCTGTATCTATAAATGATTCAAATTGTAAGCTTATAAAGGCCCCATACAGGTGCAATCAACATAAAAGCCTAGCATTTCTCTTCTTTTCTTTTATATCACAAAGTTCTATATATTTTCACCATATGCCATTCCAGTAAGTGTGTGTAATTATAAAAGAAGTATGACCTAAGATTTAGATTCAAGTTTCAAAAATTAAATTGTTTTTTTCTTCTGACAACAGGCAATAAAGTTTTCACCAGTTACACTGTGAACAAGTAGAAGCCTTAAATCTTGCAACATCAAATAAAACAACGCGTTTTAACTATACCCTTTTACTCAGCAGGA
>NW_009935953.1:60376-61400 GCF_000696875.1 Nestor notabilis
GACAACTTAGGCGGTGCAAGTACTAAATTGTAGTATTTTAACTGCACTATATATGTCTGCCTTTGAAAGTCCACTAAATACATGAAAGTCTTCTACAATAGTTTGAAACAAGTAAGAATAAAGAACTAAACCTCAAATTTGCAAAGAGGCCCATACAGACCGTCATTTGACTACTATTTAAATTAATGGGATTCAATCAACTACTTCCCAGAATACTACTTCAAAACCACAGGGCTAAGTGGTCAGAGGGGCTTTCTTTCCGATATGGTTAACAAATTAATATTCATATGCTACAATGGCTTTTATCTTGGTATTATCTGTTACTGACAAAGAGAAATTAGAATTCTGTGTTTTGGTATTGCTAAATGATTCAAGAAAAATATAACTTCTGATTTCCTTTTTTAAGAATTAACCAGCATCTGCAAGTGGAACTGGATTTAAAGTGATTCAACCTTGTAATTGATGGGCAAGAGTTTATGCAAATGTTGCTTCAAAATAGGGTTCATTTTACAGCTTTTCTTATCTTTCTGGACCAAGTCTAAGGCAAAATCATGTGTTTCTGCAACAGTTTCAATAACCCATTTGCTTACTTACCTACAACACAGGAAAGACCACAGCTGACTGCTATCACTGGGTAATCAAAGCATGTGTTGGGTTTGTGGTTTGTCTGTTGGTGTTAACTTCCTACCTCTTTCTCAAGAAATTCCTACTTTTCCTAGAAAAATGAATATAGACCATCTAATGATGAATTCCTAAATCCACAGAGAATTCATAGCTATGTCACTAGCTCCCCCCTTTTAAAGGATTATTGAGAAAGTTTCTCTCCAAGACTTGACTAAAGCAAAACAGTAAAAAGTGTGATTTGGTATAAGCAAAGGATTACTTTGTATTACCTTGATTCATCCTTGTAACAACTGGATAAGGGTTCAGTGTAACTCATATAAAGCCAACAGAAAAGCAATTTACTCCAATACTTCAAACCTAAATTGGTCTCTGATTCTTCAGCCAAATTACATTCGTGTAT
>NW_009935953.1:61431-71064 GCF_000696875.1 Nestor notabilis
GGAAAGAGAAAACTGATTGTCTGACGCTGGTCTCAATATCTGCTCACATGGTATAGGAGAGCTTTTGTCTTTGTGTAAGCACGCAGTATAAATATCAAAGCTCTGATATTGTTTTTACACCACCGGTAGAAACTATATTTGGAGATTAATACAGTGAGTTTTCTTATTTCATACTTACAGAAAATAAATGGTAAAACAGTTTGGTAGGATCATCACAATTTGATAATAATTCTTTTTCACAAGACTTACAGTAATTATGCTCCTACTGGGACCTCACACTGTTATGCCTCCATACTTCTTGTATTCCTGATTAGGAAAAAATCCCCAAACCCTGCTTCTGCAGTTCCAGAAATGTTGATGTTATATTTGAGTTCAATTCATATTCTTTATCAAGTGTTTTTATCCCTAATTAGTTTTTATACCAAAGTCCAAATTTAGCATACCACAAACAGCCAAAAATTCAGTGGTGTTTTATTTATTTTTACACAAAGAGATGTTGATCCTAAATTCGGCCTCTCCTATCACACCAATCAGCCAGTGACTGTCTGCCTTTTTAGTTCCGTAAAAGCCATGAAAAAAACCAAATGTCAAACCTGTGCCATCATCCACAAACTGACTAGGGACGGATACAGAGATGCAGGCAGACATGCTAGATGATACTGACAAATTAAATCAAAGGGGAAAAAACAACCTGAACATTCTACATAGAAAAGAAAATCCTAAAATTAGTTTTGTGCACATAAACCCTGACTTGACAAGAAGTTAGACAAATTTAGCTATAGGGAGGTGACATGCAGCCGTGGCATTCCAGATAAAAAGTTTATTTAAATAGAAGTCGAGAAATTGTTCTTTTTAAGTTGAGTTTCAAACAAATACAAGTGAGAAGAACCTCTTGGGCCTTTGAAAGAATCACTCCTGTCCTTCTGTGTGGCTGTTAACTACTTTGCATGGGTATCATCACCTCCTTCCATATGCTTTCCCATAATGTATCTTCTGGCTGGGTAACCTGATTTGGTGAATACTAATAATATGAAAACCCAAAGAAAACTCACGTGTGTACAACTTCTGAATTAGGGTAGGTTTTTCTTGTTTATTTTAAAAGGCATACTGAGAACAGAAAATGTGAAGGAAGGAGAAAAGTAAGTAATGGGCAAAAGGTGGACTCTGGTGTCAGGCAGGTGCAGACAGAAAGGAAGACAACAACTGACACGATTCATCCTCTAGTCCAAAGTTGAGGAACTACCAAATGTGACATCAAGACATTGTTAATATCGACAAAAAAATTTACATACAGAGGCTGCAATGTCAGAGAGTCCAGTGATACTCCCCTGAGGAAGGAAAGCTCAATGCAGAGACTGGGTAGGCTTCCCCTCACCATATGTAATGTCACAAGAGGAGTGAAACAGCTGTGGAGCTGTGACATATTGATGCCTGCGATGTAGATGTTGTGCTGGGGCACGGGCCAGTAATTTGTATGCTTGCAGGCTCACCAACTGCTACTGCCAACCTCCTCGACATCTTCGATACACCACTGTGAAAACAGCTACCACAGAAGTTATCAGCCCTCTACTGCTTGTACCTACCCCATACATATGAACACTGCAGCTGTGATGTTTTTTGTACTTTCAACACTTGCGCTCCAACGGAAAGAGGTTGGATTTGGTCCAAAGGATGTTACATCTATATGCTTTTAGAGGATGAAATAGATAACAATTTCTCTCTGACCTCTAACGTTATAAAAGCTGTCACCAAAAGATATTAAATCCAGCTAGATGTGTGGCAACTGGAAATGAACTCAAAATCCACTGACTACTGCATAAACAGTGCTCATCATCCTTTCTTGATTTTATGCTGATTGCTATGCTGTCGTAATGCAGAAAGCACCTCAGGATGAATACAGACTTTACTTACGAAACACATGTACACACATGTACAGAGCCAAGCAGCCTGGTAATTTAGTCTATTGTATACCTATTATTACACTTCAGAAAACACATCTCTGAATACATTCCACACTGGCCTAAAACAGGAGACAGGGCAACAGGAACTGGTACTAAAACGCAACAGCACTTTCCCAGTGAATGCAAAATGGCATCTCTAACAAACGCAACTCTTAAAACTTACGGTCCACTGGCCCCAGCATTTAAAAACCAATCGCAGGGAGTTTGAGAAGGATACGGCTCATGAAAGGCTCTCTGTGACAGCCTGGATGGCAGAATTGCTAAACTGGAGAGACACTGGGCCGTTATTTATATTCAACAGTGAAACACATATAAACACACACACAATTAGAAACAAATACTGTACAGGCACCATACTACTTAACATAAAAATGGGAAGTAAATCATTGGTAGGATAAAAACAGGCAACAGAAAAGGGAATTCACTTAGGTTTCACAAGTGAAATAAATGCCAATTCCAATCAAATAAAGTATGTTGAGTAAAAAAACCTCCCTCTTCAACCTCCAGATCCTTCAGGCCTTATCTCAGTAAGTGCTCTGCCCTTTGCATGGGGCACTAAGCGTATGTAGACTCTCCCATCATACTGAATGTAGAATCATAGAATCAGCTAGGATGGAAAAGACCTTTAAGATCATCAAGTCCAACCCTTAGTAGGAGACAAGACAACCCCAAGCATGGAGGCACCTGGGGAGGAAATCAGGAATCTGCTGTGTTGAAAACAGAAAACCCAAGAAATAAGTGGTATTTTCCATGCGGGTTAAGAGCTGTAGCTATAGCTGTAAGTAGAATTCCAGTGAAACAACACCAAATATTATTCAAGTTGCTTCTCCACCAGCGCAAAGCATAAACCCGCCAAACATATCCTGTATACAACAACACAGCAGAAGCTACTCTGGGGATGCGTTTGGCCCAGGCATGGTTTCTTTGCAGAGTACTCAGCACCAAGCACAGCAGCAAGCTCTGGAGCAAAGGGTACCAGGTGGTACCAGGCTGCTAAAGAGCGAGTTGGAGCGCAGATGCCAAGCGTCTCTGCATGTGTCCTGTCTAGTGGTGGACTGAGAGGCATTACCAGCAGCCTCGCAAACAGCTTATTGCATGTACTGGCCAGAGGGCGAGAGCTGCACTGGTTACGGCAGCTGGGAAGGAGTGTGTGGAGAGGGGAAATAAAAATGGGGAAACATGGAAGGTCTCTGCAGCCAAAAGAGATAAACACACACACACGACACACAAATAATCACTGCAGCTTCACAGCCCGCTGGAAAGCGGCACTAGCTGCAATTTCTAGATCTTTCTGTCGTGTTTGTAATACTCAGAAACACGCATAATGGGAAAGATTAATTTTAGAGGATTTCTTAAGTTTGCAATATTAACTGGGGTGAGAAGAAGGAAAAAGCCCCCACAAAGGACTGCTGTAGGACTTACGCAAATATTTCCATCTGGGTTTAGAATAAAAATCAAAGCCCTGAACCAACCAGCAGACACTGTTTCATGCACTGCTAATGAAGAGAGAATTCAATTCTCCTGTTTGTTGAAATGAATACTCAACTTGTATCTTGATGTTTTACAAGAATGTGCTATGTGTGTGGAAACAAGAGTCTCACAGACAATCGCAGGAGCACTGCAGCTTCCTGTAATGCTTAAGGACTAGATCATAGCTTTAGCTTGAGAGTAAAGGACATTGAGCAGCCATGCCCCTACCCAGTCGTATTTGAAATTCATACAGTAGCTGATGTGATGGCAGTCTGCCCTTGGCATGGCCCCCTTCCCTACTAAATAGATGATACACACATACAGACTGGGATAAATTTCACAGCATTGCAAGTTAACCTATATCCTAACACATGCTCCGGCACCTGAACCTGCCAGCTATTTTCCTTAGAAAAAAGATGGGGAAAAAGCTGAGCTGAATGGATCCCATCCAGCACTTAGGGAGGGTGACAAAGGGTCAAGTTCCCATCACTGGGCAGCAACGGATGAGCACGGGCATGCTGCTCATACAGCAGCCTGGAAACAGACAACAAGGGCAGGATTAGAAAAGGAGGAGGGGAAAATCTGTTCTTTCACACTGGTGATAGCAAAACTGAAAAAAAATGGTAGGATGATAGATGACTCATGAAAGTGTTAAGACTACTGCCAAAAGCAGTAGATTTGGCAGCAGTGCAAGATACACTGCCTCGGGAGAGTCACACTTCAGTCCCTTGCTCCAGTGGGGAAGCGAGACGCATGAGCTCCCATTCAGGGCAGCTTCCTTCCTCCCTGCCACGGGCTCCCTTGTACCAGCCCATTTGCTCTCCACAGCCCGATGGTGACGACATTAGCCTGGCTTTTCTTTCTTGGTTCCAGTGCCGATCTCACACTTCAAAAAACAATTTGCAACAAGTAAATTAACAAATGTATTCCTACGCTGCTAAGTTTGAAATGGTTTATAAATTCAATCTTTCTTCCCCCTTGTCATATTACTAAATCTGCTTTCTTTCTTCCCTCCTTCACTAAAATCTTTTGTCTTAAATTTTTCATTTGTGGCATGTGGACTTGGGATTTTTCCCCCAAAAAAAACTGTTCAATATAAAGCAGACAGGCATTTGGGAAATAAAGGAGATCTGAAAAATGAGAGGAGCTGAACTTTGGGAAGTGTGCCAAAAAAACCTTGAGACAAATTAAGGCAGTAAATATATATCGATTACTCAGGGGGAACTTTTTACTATATTTTATCAAAGGTTACCTGCTCCCAATCCTTTCTACTCTAAACCATTATGCTGCCAAACCACAATACTGTCTCTGCATTTACGTGTCCATTCTTTATGCCTAATACGCAGTCTAGATACAAGTCCCTCAAAAACTGACAAACTAACCCTCACTCACCATAGGTAGGCAACCAAGCCAGATACTCCTTTACTTCAGAGGCACATATGTTGACTGCAAAAGCCACTAACAACTTTCTCAATCCTTCCTTTACCTATAAATGCAAGTTACTTGAAGCAGTGAAAGATTACAAGGCTCCCTGGCACCTTGGGTTCCATATCTGTTAGATCTTTGGCACAGGCTGATAGCAAAAATGTTTTCATTCATATCAACATACTTCTTACTATTTTGGGTAACGAACACTGTTTGGGCTACAGAGCTGTACAAAAAATTCAGCAAAAGTAACATTTCCTGCTGGCACTTGTGAGTACAACTTTTTTTAAGCAGTCTCTTGAAATAAGAGTAAGCAAATGGTGTCCTCCTAGTACTCTGAGGTCAGGTTTTAATGTAAAAATAGGCACCTTAGTGGGTTGGTTCTTTCATACAGGTCTAGGGATATGAGGAGGAGCCATCCATAGTGTCAGGGACAAGAGAAGCGTCATGTAGCTTGCAGATTCAGGGAAAGCCCAAGCCCATCTGGACTCCTTCATC
Source organism: Nestor notabilis (assembly GCF_000696875.1). Taxonomy (NCBI): domain Eukaryota; kingdom Metazoa; phylum Chordata; class Aves; order Psittaciformes; family Psittacidae; genus Nestor; species Nestor notabilis. Next base: position 66,786 of record NW_009935953.1, read on the forward strand.
CACTTGTCAGCTATTGTACGAAAGGTTGTTAACAAAAAATTGGGTCTGTGCATATGTTTACATGGTCTTACTTAGACTTCTGATAATACTGTCTAATTGAGGATTTCTTACAGCAACTCCCCTCTGTACTTTGATTCTTGCCTCAAGTTGAAGTTAAAACAGAAATCAAGTCACCAGCCCAGAGAGCTCCAACTTCAGTGGTTGGAGTTATGAAGGCTCAGTCACTGCCTTGTCTCTAAAGTAAGATTGAAGTAGATATTGCAGCTGAGAGTAGTATATACTCAGCACTTTTAGGCGACAGGAACATTGATATTGCTATTCTGCAGGCTATAGTTATCTTTTATATTGTTAAATTTTTGTTACTTCCATTTACAGCCAAAGAAAACTCTCGATGTGACCTTCACACTGCTGGCCTTCTAGCCCTGAAAAGCTACAGTGTGGGTGATGCAACAAAGCAAACATCTAGAGGTTCAAGTAAAGTGTTGAGCAGGACGTCTCTCTGTTTGGGTTCAAACTTTAGCAGAGGAGATTTAGGTTGGCTAAAAAGAAGTTCTTCCCTGTGAGGGTGCTGAGGTGCTGGCACAGGGTGCCCAGAGAAGCTGTGGCTGCCCCAGCCCTGGCAGTGTTCAAGGCCAGGCTGGACACAGGGGCTTGGAGCAACCTGCTCTAGTGGAAGGTGTCCCTGCCCGTGGCAGAGGGCTGGAACTAGATGGATCTTAAGGGTTCTTTCCAACCCAAACTGTTCTATGATTCTACAATTCTATTTAACTTGTACAAAACGTCATGAAGGAGGGAGACACCAAATACATCTGGCACGAAGAAGGGCACCCTCGTTATCGCTGTTGAAGTGAACTGATTCTGCACTTAAAACACCAATCAGTGCTCAAAGCCAGAATCCCATCAGCAGACTTTGCAGTTCAGCGCACAAAGTGCTCCCACAGGTGTTTCAAGGCCTGCCCAAGTTTTCACACCTTTGGAAGCTTCATCCCATCCAAGAGTATTTCTGACACTTTAAGGAGAATTTTACTATTTCACTGAGAAATTCCAGACCTTTAGACATTTCAGTTATCAACCCATTCCTTCCAGAAACTCACCAGAGAAGGAAATAAGAAGGATAAAAGGAATGAAAACAACAAAAATATTTACTATAGATTTAAGAGATAATTAGGTATTTTGGGAATGAGGGCTACATAATTACAGCAATTATGCAGATATTGACAAATATAGACAATTTTCAAGATTCTCAGCTTTCACAAAGACTGTTTTCTCAGTATTTGTTCAAAATTAACCCATTTCAAATATCCACAAACCATCTAAAAAGTTCTCTTGTCTCCACATGGAAAACATCTTAAAAATACTGGCTGTTGTGTCTCACAGTTTGACATACGCGTGGGTTTATGGGCAAACATGGCAGTATTCTGGGGCCTGGCCTGTTCATTTGGACATAAGCTACACCATCACTCTTCCTTGCTTTTTTAATATTTCTTCTCTCACAAGTTCAGAATTAAGCTGTCATTATATATAAAGTCTGGATTCTATATGACACTGCCAAACATCCAGCATGCTACTGTGCTGTGTGTCATTCAGAAAGCAATTGTACTTATTACTTTTCAATTACACTTGCTGAACCTAACACCAACTTTGGGGTTTTCTTTAATGTTATAAGCAAAGATTGTATGAAAGCACCGAGAGCAGTAAGCCATATATCAAGCCCAACAACTCTACCTGCTTTACATCTAAAAACAGAAGAACATTATAAACACAGAATTTTGATGCCTTTATACAGTGACTCTTAAAGCACTGCCCTGCACAGAGGCAAAATGTTTTTAGTACTTCAGTGTTTGTAATATCACTAACTCCTCACAATAAGAAAACTATTCTCATGTAATAATGTGAGGAAATAGCAGTGCAACAACAACCATTCCAGTCTTTAAGAAAATGCCACCGAGTTTCCAATTGCAAGAAGTTTTCATAAGATTATGCTTAACAGCATGTCATGTTACTACTGACTGGCAAATCCTACCAATGGAATGGCAAATTTTACAAACTATGTCAAGCTATCTAGTAATAAGCCTAAATTTATTCTTTGCACTTCAATGGTGCTCACAAATAAAGCACTTAGATTTTATCATCGTAAATGGTAAATCTGTCTTGTGTTTTGCACACAGAAAGACTGTTTCACAGTGTAAATAGATACTGTGATAAGATAAGAAATACAGTCTACACTCTTGGTTGTGATTGTTTCTAATTTATAAAATATATTATAGCTAAAACTGTCTACGTAACTCAAGCCATTTAGAAAGATTCCCAATAGATACGCATTCCCACAACAGATATTTCATTAAAAACCAGTCTCATCCCCTTTTCAGTCTTGTTTGTTCAACCTCAACTAAATCTAACCTCTAATGTAACTTACAGCATGTTGGGTTATGTGCATTACACGGAAAGTCTCTGTAGGAAGAAATAAATTATTATATACCCTCTGGAAATAAATACTGGCTAGCCTACACACAGTAGGCATCTTCTTTCCCACACCATATGCCCCCAGTATTCATTAATACATCCTGATGTTCAAGAGACAGACAACTGTGTAAATAAATAGATCACTATGGACTGCATTTTGATAGCTATATAAATGAAAAGTGTATTCACTATTTAATTAATATAATTAATGTACCAGCTTCTCAAATCTTTGGAAAAACATTAACATGCCTACAGCTATCCATTCCCAAAGCTAGGTATTTCATTAATTAATCTTAAAAGGATGTTAAAAATGGATCTGCAATAGCAGCAAGGAGACACAAGTCTACACCACTCACTTGGTGGATCAGTACAGTTCTTCCCACCACATCATATACCCTTCTTGGAAGGGTCTCTGAAACAAAGCAAATCAGTGAGGAGAAACATGAGTCATCCTTTTCTTTGTCTCTTACCGCAATGTCCTTGGGCAGCACAGTGAAAAACATTCAGGCCTGATCTGATCTGATTTTTGCCCATTGTATGCAGAGACAGTGACTCCATAAAGCAGAAGGCAATAGAGAATATGACTCATGTCAATGACAATTCTGAACCTCCCCTCTGTGGATGGCAAAACTTTTACCCGCAAAGAACTGGCCTTCTATTAGAAACTGTTATTCATACACAGAGCAATGCCATATTACAGCATAATGAGATCTGTGTAATATATCCAGATACCATTTAGGGAAAAACTCAGGTTTGGCTTATTTAACAAATGCAATATACACGTATACTCAAATGGTGTTGCTTGTTCGTTCATAAGATGATAGAATAATTCAGGTTGGAAGGGCTCTCAAGAGGTCTCTGTACAAAGTACTGCTAAAAGCAAGGTCAGCTCCAGTAGCAGAGCAAGTTGCTCAGGGCGTACCCAAACAGGTTTTGAAACCTCTAAGGATGGAGAGTGGACTTCACAACTGTACATTTTATAATGAGCTTGCAGGTACATAAGCAAATAGATAACCTGTGCAATTGGCTTAACAAACATTGCGTCAGAGGGCAGGCAGGAGGTATGTTGGGCAGCATAGCTGGGTAGCCAAATTTAGTTGTTTGTCTCTGAGGCCCACTTCCTTCTTAATAGCCAAATACATCTTCTATCTCTGGGACATCCTGCCTTGCCTGCTCTGTGAGCAGTAAAGGTTGTCTCAATCTTCTGTGAAAAATCAACACAGCACCTACTGTACCTTGCAACTGACCATCCCTCAAAAAACCAAAAATGTCCTTAAAAAGAATCAGAGATTTGAGTACAATCACCACTCGTGCTACAAAAGAACATTTCTGCTATTACAAGAATATCCTCCTATTTTGCAGTAACGTGTTAATTGTGATCTGATAATAAAAGAGGCCTTACACAAGAACAATCCAAACCACAGCTTTTTTCTCTCTGTATCTTCCTTTAAGTGGGCACTGAACTAAACTCCAATCCATAAAATCTAATTCTTTGTTCTCATGCAATAATAATATCAATAGAACCAATAAATCAGTTAGGATTAATTCTTCCACAGATCCATCCAATGGCTTTATTATATCAATAAAACCGTTGGTCTCAAAACAAAGAGGGCACAGTGTGAAAGCGGGAGCACAAGGGTTTTGCATGCTGAATAAAGCTTTTGAAAATGTTTCTCTCTAGAAAAAAAGATGCTGGCAATGTGAAATTTGATGATCTTAGCAGCAAATAACTATAGGTAACTCTATATGAAAGATGAATCCTAAGCCTAGGGACACGGATATTCTGAAGACAAAATATCCATTCCTGGACTCTTTC